>NW_027262079.1:0-45330 GCF_902827115.2 Pseudochaenichthys georgianus | reverse complement strand
GACAAATTGGAGGTCCCCATAAGGCAGTGGTTCTCAAACTTGTCCTCTCATTCCCCGCTTTGAACAGGTGGGCCTCTTCAAGCCCCACCTGTTCCTCATCGCTCCAATAAAATGGTAGGCCAAGCTTAAAATTGTCAAATGTATCGTTCTATAACAGGGGTCTCCAACTTTTTTTAGGATGAGGGCTACTTTTAAAAAATAAAACAAGTCCTGAGCTACTTTTACTCCTCTTTTTTGTTTTTTTGCAGTGTATATATTTAGCACATTTTAACATTATTATATGCTACCTTTAACCTTTGAGTGCTGTTTGGGTCTGTGGGACCCATTTTCAGTGTTTACTAAAATAACATGTAGCAATTTAATTATTTTAACCTGCTTTATTTGGTGGAGGACGTCACCTCCTCTAGGGGGGTCCGGGGGCATGCTCCCCCAGGAAGATGTTTTTTAAATGTTGAAGTTGAATGCATCAATCTGGTGCACTGTGAGCTAGGGCTGCTCAATTAAATCGTATTTTAATCGCAATTACGATTTTGGCTTGCAACGATTATGAAAACAACATAATCGAAATAAAACGATTTTATTTATTTTTTAAATAGGTTTTTCAGTTGAATTATACTTAAAGTTCAGGGTAATCAACTGTTAAAAACATACTTTTCAAATTATTTTCTTCAATAGATTGATGTTTTTCAAAGTAAATGGTTAATCGTTTTTAATAATCGTGATATCAATTATTGACCCAAATAATCGAGATTATGATTTTTGCCATAATCGAGCAGCCCTACTTTGAGCCCAACATGAATTTATGGATACAGCTCTCAGCATTCAGATGAAAGGGAGCTGTATACTTTTCAATAATCCAAACATCTTTAGAATACGATCACAACAAATCATTTAAACTTGTTTATTCTTATCTTATGTTACCTAGTTAGCATTCTTTCTTTTTATTTATGCATATTTGACTAATCCCTCCCCTTTTAAACTTTTTACTGTCCTATAGCAGGGTTTCCGTTAGCCGGTAATTACCGGTTTTTAGCTGGTAAAATTTATAAAAAAAACGGTAAATTCAAAACCTGACGGTCAAAATGTCTGGTAATAATTAGGGAGGCTCCGATCGATCGGCCGCCGGTCATTATCGGCCGATATTCACTCTGAATAGTTTGATCGGTGCTCTCTATGAAGGCCGATCAGGAGAGCTGGATCTGATCCATATGGACATAAACGCGAGTGAAGTGTAACCGGAGCGAGAGAGAGATCAGATCAGCTGCTGAGTCTGACCGAGACACGCAGCTCTGCCTGAGCACCTGGAGTGGAGTGCACCAGATGGGTGTAAAAAGTAGGGCTTAACTCTAACGTTGGGCTTAGCTACGTCCGACGTAGTGATTCGAATTTACACCGAGTGCACCAAGCCTGACTAGTCTCGGGCGTAGCTGCGCCTGGTCTTAAGATGCGCGTCCACGTGAATACACGCCAAACAGTAATTGTTGCCAAGCAACGCCATTTTACAGACTCAGAGGACCGCAGAGAAGAGGGAATTCCCACACCCACAGCGTCAGCGATGACTCAAGGGGAATCCCAAATGGCCGCACCCCGAAAGAGAAAGAGGGATTTGTCAGAGCTACAGCGGGAACTGACAGAGAAAGAAATCGGTGCTGGAGGGCCAATGGAACGTGTCTTATAGCCCGACATACAGTTGTGCGATGAACATTAATCATGTCTCCCACAGTATTTTTGAAAGGCCCCATTCGCGTAGAATCTGAGCGCAATCAGCACCTGCAAGGTTGGGGAGAGCGCAGCGTTTCGGTCTGATCAGTGCTGGAGTTGAGGGGAGATCTCCTCGATTAAATCAAAAAGGGCTTGTCTGCCGAAACGAAACGCCTCTGTCAGTTCACTGAATAGATGTCCAGTGGGTTTGTTCGATCACGGACGACTCTTTCTCTTCTTAATGCCCTTTCATTGTTAAACATGTAAACAAGACGCCCTTCCATCGTTAATATCCTTTTGCTTGTTTTACGTTACTATGGATACTAGTCTGTCTTTCCGATTTACGCCTGCTCCATACTAGGCGTAAAGTTACACCCGGCATACAGGGCTTAAGTCTAAGTGGTGCACTAGTCATAACTTTAGTTTGGTCTTAACCTTCGGTTCTACGTCGGACGTAGAGTTACGCCCAGCTTATGCCCAGCTGGTGCACTCCACTCCTGAAGCCCCGCCCTCTGTTTAGCGGGCTGCAGGAGCTGCTTGAGAAACTGACGTGCTGTCAGGAGAGAGAGAGGGGAAAAGAGAGGCTCCGTTTCTCCCGTGTTATTATTCAAAGTTGATGTAAACTTCTGAATAATGTACGTTATCTACTACAAGTAGTTTGTTTGAATGTAATAATTATGTTGTTTGTTGTTTGTGGAATCATTTATTGAAAAATGAATCTGAATTTTTCGATCTGTTACGATTATAAACTGAAGCAATATAAAAATGAGACCCGTGAACTGAGTTTTAAACTGAAGCATATCTGCTCAGAGTCCGGTAATTACCTGCTAACGGAAACTCTGCTACACCACTCTTACTATTATTATTGAAATATGACCGGTAAGTTTCAAATTAGTCCGGTAAAATAAATTCTCCCCGGACATTTGACCGGCGAGAAAAAATCCTAGCGGAAACCCTGTCCTATAGTACACATTGGAATGATTTCTTACTTTATTTTGTACAACTTTATTAAATAGATAAAGGTGTGCTCGCTCTCTCGCTCCACATTGCTTTTCTTCCCGACTGCAACGCTGTTGTGTGTGTCTGTGAGAGCGTTTCACACGTGTGTATGAGAGATTTTTACCAGTGGCGAGCCTGTCTCTGAGGGCCTAAGATATTCTACAAAATAATATTTAAAAACATTAAAACAAATTATATTTTTCTTTATATATTTTTTTTAAATATGTTTTTAGTAATATTTGTCAATAGTTTTACCAAAAATAACTTGATTAAATTGTATTTAAAATAACATTTCCAAAGAAATAAATCCTTTGAATCTGCCTATTCAGTTTCTGTTTGAATGTGAAGGGTTAAATGAAAGAAGCTCCTCTCTGCGAGTCTGTGAAGACAGGAGCTGATTGGACGTCCAGCTATGAATTCACAGAGGGCCAGCTGTAGTAACTGAACGAGAGAGTAATGTCAAATGACAGTACAATTGACCAATCATATCTTCCCTCTAAATGGGTGGGCTTTATTATCGCGGACTTTATGACAAGTTCCGCCCGCTGTGAAACGTTTCTTGTTTCCATAGCAACAACAACTGTCAACAGCGTAAACTTGCCTTCAAAATAAAAGCATGCCAAATTACACTTAAGACATACAACTGCAACGAAAGTAACAAACACGATGCAATATCCTTTTCAATTTCAAAGAACACAAATTGGGTTATCTACAGGTGTTGTTTTGTGTGGTAGAGGGTCGCTTTTCATTGATACGTTTTGCACCCCGGATCGTTGTTTTGATATTCCACCAGTGTATAAATAATAAATAAATGTGAAAAAAAAATGTAAAAAAAAAATTAGAATTTTTTTTTTTAAATAATTGTTTTCTTTTTTCGCGACCCACCTATCACATCTCTGCGCCCCACCAGTGGGGCGCGCCCCACACTTTGAGAAACGCTGCCATAAGGGATCATTCATTTTAGGGTGAAGACTGGGTTAGGATAAGTCTCCAGGAAATGCATGTTAGTCAATGTAATGTCCCCTGAAGTAATATATACATGGTATGTGTGCGTGTGTGTGTGTGTGTGCGTGTGTGTGCGTGTGTGTGTGTGTGTGTGTGTGCGCGCGTGTGTGTGCGTGTGTGTGCGTGTGTGTGCGTGTGTGCGTGTGTGTGTGTGTGTGTGTGTGTGTGTGTGTGTGTGTGTGTGTGTGTGTGTGTGTGTCAGGAGGGCAGACAGAGTCTCTCAGTCTGGACTACATGGCTCCTACACTAACATCAATAAATCACATCACATGACAAACACACGTACACAAACATCTCTATTTATATGTAAACCCCGTCAGTTCATAGGGCTGTATAACACGACTGTCTGTGTGTGTGTGTGTGTGTGTGTGTGTGTGTGTGTGTGTGTGTGTGTGTGTGTGTGTGTGTGTGTGTGTGTGTGTGTGTGTGTGTGTGTGTGTGTGTGTGTGTGTGTGTGTCAGTCTATCAGGAAGTGATGCAGGCTCTGCAGTGAGACAGGTATCTCCAGATGTTGGTGTGCTGGTCGTCGGTCTGCTGACCTGGAGGCTGATCGCAAGACTGAACGGCGACACACACACTCAGGTAACACACACACACACACACACTGCAGGTGCAACCTTGTTTAGTCGTCTCCTCTTGTTTCTTAACGAGGTTTCCTGTCTATTAGCGTGTAACTCAGTAAGCTATTTATTAACTGTAACCTCGTTATGTGACAACATCAGGACAGTGACACACACACACACACACACACACACACACACACACACACACACACACACACACACACACACACACACACACACACACACACACACACACACACACACACACACACACACACACACACACACACACACACACACACACACACACACACACAGTCACACACACTCCCTATAATGATTAGGTTTCAGGTTCAGTTTATGAACTGTCGGAGTCTGTTTGTTAAAATGGATCCAGACCAGCAGCTCTGTGGAAACCATTTTAATCTAATCCAGTTCTACTCACCTCCTCTTCATCATCCTCCTCCTCCTCCTCTTCATCCTCTTCTTCCTCGTGTGTTTCAGCCTCAGCAGGAGGTCCAGCGGGAGGAAGAAGACCTGATGTTTGATGAAGACTCTGTCTCTGTGCTGGGAGACGAAGAGGAGTTGGAGGAAGGAACCAGGAACAGGTTTCTGGTAGAACTGGAGATATTGGTTACTAAGACCAGGCAGATGTTGGGAACCATGACGACAACCGGAGCCAAAGTGCTGTTGACCTTCCTGCTGGGACTCACAGGTAATCCCAGAACCAATTTAATTTTAGAACCCAGGTAACACTAGAACTCAGGGAACCCTAGAACTCAGGGAACCTAGAACTCAGGGAACCCTAGGACTCAGGGAACCTAGCACTCAGGGAACCCTAGGACTCAGGGAACCTAGAACTCAGGGAACCCTAGGACTCAGGGAACCTAGAACTCAGGGAACCCTAGGACTCAGGGAACCTAGAACTCAGGGAACCCTAGGACTCAGGGAACCTAGAACCCAGGGAAGCCTAGAACCCAAGGAACCCTAGAACACGGAGAATCTCAGAACCCAGGAAACAATAGAACCCAGGTAACCCTAGGACTGAGATAACCCGGATCCAGGTAACCCTAGAACCCAGGTAACCCCAGGACCCAGATAACCCTAGAACCCAGGTAACCCTAGGACTGAGATAACCCGGATCCAGGTAACCCTAGAACCCAGGTAACCCCAGGACCCAGATAACCCTAGAACCCAGGTAACCCTATGATCCAGGTAACTCTAGAACCCAGGTAACCCAGGACCCAGATAACCCAGGTAACCTCAGGATCCAGGTAACCCTAGAACCCAGGTAACCCTATGATCCAGGTAACTCTAGAACCCAGGTAACCCAGGACCCAGATAACCCAGGTAACCCCAGGATCCAGGTAACCATAGAACCCAGGTAACCCCAGGACCCAGATAACCCTAGAACCCAGGTAACCCCAGGATCCAGGTAACCCTAGAACCCAGGTAACCTCAGAACCCAGATAACTCTAGAATCCAGGTAACCCCAGGATCCAGGTAACCCTAGAACCCAGGTAACCCCAGGATCCAGGTAGCCCTAGGACCCAGGTAACCCCAAGACCAAGATAACCCTAGAACCTAGGTAACCCCAGGATCCAGGTAACCATATAACCCAGGTAACCCCAGGACCCAGATAACCCTAGAACCCAGGTAACCCCAGGATCCAGGTAACCCTAGAACCCAGGTAACCTCAGGACCCAGATAACCCTAGAACCCAGGTAACCCCAGGACCCAGATAACCCTAGAACCCAGGTAACCCCAGGATCCAGGTAACCATATAACCCAGGTAACCCCAGGACCCAGATAACCCTAGAACCCAGGTAACCCCAGGATCCAGGTAACCCTAGAACCCAGGTAACCTCAGGACCCAGATAACTCTAGAACCCAGGTAACCCCAGAACCCAGATAACCCTAGAACCCAGGTAACCCCAGGATCCAGGTAACCCTAGAACCCAGGTAACCTCAGGACCCAGATAACCCTAGAACCCAGGTAACCCCAGGACCCAGGTAACCCCAGGATCCAGGTAACCCTAGAACCCAGGTAACCCAGATTACCCTAGAACCCAGGTAACCCCAGGATCCAGGTAACCCTAGAACCCAGGTAACCCCAGGACCCAGATAACCCTAGAACCCAGGTAACCCCAGGACCCAGGTAACCATAGAACCCAGGTAACCCCAGGACCCAGATAACCCTAGAACCCAGGTAACCCCAGGACCCAGGTAACCATAGAACCCAGGTAGCCTCAGGACCCAGATAACTCTAGAACCCAGGTAACCCCAGAACCTAGGTAACACTAGAACTCAGGGAACCTAGAACTCAGGGAAGCCTAGAACCCAAGGAACCTAGGACTCAGGGAACCCTAGAACTCAGGGAACCTAGAACTCAGGGAAGCCTAGAACCCAAGGAACCTAGGACTCAGGGAACCCTAGAACTCAGGGAACCTAGAACTCAGGGAAGCCTATAACCCAAGGAACCTAGAACTCAGGGAACCCTAATAATTAATAATAATAATTCCTTACATTTATTATAGCGCTTTTTCAATGACTCAAAGCGCTTTACAGATACCCACATTACACATATATCATACATGCAATGGTCATGCACTGTGGACAATACCCCCAGGAGCAGGTTCAGGTGAAGGGTCTTGCCCAAGGACACAACGGCTTTACAGACGCAGCAGCAGCGGGTTTCACCCCTTGATCTCATGATCATTGCACAGCGCACTGCGCCACACCGTCCATCTTCACGCCTCGAGGTCATCGCGGCGCTTTTACAAGTACACATTTGTATTATACATGTACTGTGGACAATACCCACAGGAGAAAATCCGGGTGAAGTGTCTTGCCCAAGGACTCAGGGAACACAGAACTCAAGGAAGCCTAGAACCCAAGGAACCCTAGAACACGGAGAATCCCAGAACCCAGGAAACAATAGAACCCAGGTAACCCTAGAACCCAGGTAACCCCAGGATCCAGGTAACCCGAGAACCCAGGTAACCTCAGGACCCAGATAACTCTAGAACCCAGGTTACCCCAGGATCCAGGTAACCCTAGAACCCAGGTAACCCCAGATAACCCTAGAACCAAGGTAACCTTAGAATCCAGGTAACTCCAGGATCCAGGTAACCCTAGAACCCAAGAAACCAGAGAAAGCCTCAGCTAGTGTCCCAAGACTCTAGCCCCTTTTCCACCAAACCGGTTCTAGAGCTGGTTCCGGGCTACAGCCTGATTCAGCTCTGGTTCTTCCTGTTTCCACCGCAGCGGACCCGGATTTAAGCACCGAAAACCGGTTCATAGCTGACCCCACTCGGCTGCCCAGCAAGAACCAAGAACCAATACTTCACGCTTACGTCGGAGGTGGGGGGGATTACCCTGAACAACAATAACAAAATGCCGCAAATTCTGTTCAGCAACACAATAGGAGCCAGGATGGATGCCAGTGAGCAGGAGAGCACCGCTGACGAGACAGAGGACCTCCTCGAGCTTTGGTCAAGAGGTCCAGAGGAAGCTGGACGGCACAACGCGGTCTACAGCTATGCCCCAGCAGCTGCAGGGGAGCCGGCCCTGCTGGATCCCACCGCACTCTGGAGCAAATAAGCAACAAGCTAAAAAAACTCAAGAAAGACTACCGGGATCATTGTTGTTGTTGTCGATGTGAGGGATTTCCGCGCCGTGAGGGTGTCATAAGAAGGCATGTAAACGTTTACGTGATGACGCAAACAATGACGCAATGACGCAGCTTCACTGGAGCTTCACTGGAGCTCCACTGCGCTCTGAGCGGTGGAAACTCAAGTGGTGCTTCAGAGAAGAACCAGTTCAGCACCAGAAAAGCAAAAGAACGATTCTTGAACCGGAACCGGTTTGGTGGAAAAGGGGCATTGGTAGTGTCCAGTGACTTGGTAGAGTACCAAACCTCAGGTGGTGTCTCAAACCTCAGGTGGTGTCCAGAGACTTGGTAGAGTCCCAAACCTCAGGTGGTGTCCAGAGACTTGGTAGAGTCCCAAACCTCAGGTGGTGTCCAGAGACTTGGTAGAGTCCCAAACCTCAGGTAGTGTCCCAAACCTCAGGTGGTGTCCAGAGACTTGGTAGAGTCCCAAACCTCAGATGGTGTCCCAAACCTCAGGTGGTGTCCAGAGACTTGGTAGAGTCCCAAACCTCAGGTGGTGTCCAGAGACTTGGTAGAGTCCCAAACCTCAGGTAGTGTCCCAAACCTCAGGTGGTGTCCAGAGACTTGGTAGAGTCCCAAACCTCAGGTGGTGTCCCAAACCTGAGGTGGTGTCCCAAACCTCAGGTGGTGTCCCAAACCTCAGGTGGTGTCCCAAACCTCAGGTAGTGTCCCAAACCTCAGGTAGTGTCCCAAACCTCAGGTGGTGTCCCAAACCTCAGGTGGTGTCCCAAACCTCAGGTAGTGTCCCAAACCTCAGGTGGTGTCCCAAACCTCAGGTGGTGTCCCAAACCTCAGGTGGTGTCCAGAGACTTGGTAGAGTCCCAAACCTCAGGTAGTGTCCCAAACCTCAGGTAGTGTCCCAAACCTCAGGTGGTGTCCCAAACCTCAGGTAGTGTCCCAAACCTCAGGTAGTGTCCCAAACCTCAGGTGGTGTCCCAAACCTCAGGTGGTGTCCAGAGACTTGGTAGAGTCCCAAACCTCAGGTAGTGTCCCAAACCTCAGGTAGTGTCCCAAACCTCAGGTAGTGTCCCAAACCTCAGGTGGTGTCCCAAACCTCAGGTGGTGTCCAGAGACTTGGTAGAGTCCCAAACGTTGAGTGTCTAGAGGAGGATTTTTTAGAGACGTCATCTCTGTCTGTCTCTCCAGGTATCATGTTCCCGTCTCTCTTGTCCCTCCCCTACCTGCTCTGCTTCCAACTGTTGTGCACCTGGTGGGCGTGGTCAGGCCAGGTCCCGCCCCTCCTCTTCAGGTGTGTTTCTGTGATGTCACTGGTCTACTCCGCCTCCCACTTCCTGCTGGTCTACTTCTACCAGCTACCCCTGCTGCAGGAGGCGTGGCCTCCCAACCGCACCTCTGCCAGGTAACACACCTCACCAGGTAACACACCTCACCAGGTAACACACCTCACCAGGTAACACACCTCACCAGGTAACACACCTCACCAGGTAACACACCTCACCAGGTAACACACCTCACCAGGTAACACACCTCCGCCAGGTAACACACCTCACCAGGTACCACACCTCACCAGGTAACACACCTCACCAGGTAACACACCTCACCAGGTAACACACCTCACCAGGTAACACACCTCACCAGGTTACACAGCCAGGTAGCCAGTTTCTAAAATGGACGACATTGAGCCCAGAGAATGGATGATATTAGGCTGTAAATATAACAAGCCAGTTTCTAAAATGGACGACATTGAGCCCAGAGAATGGATGATATTAGGCTGTAAATATAACAAGCCAGTTTCTAAAATGGACGACGTTGAGCCCAGAGAATGGATGATATTAGGCTGTAAATATAACAGGCCAGTTTCTAAAATGGACGACGTTGAGCCCAGAGAATGGATGATATTAGGCTGTAAATATAACAGGCCAGTTTCTAAAATGGACGACGTTGAGCCCAGAGAATGGATGATATTAGGGCGTAAATATAACAGGCCAGTTTCTAAAATGGACGACGTTGAGCCCAGAGAATGGATGATATTAGGGCGTAAATATAACAGGCCAGTTTCTAAAATGGACGACATTGAGCCCAGAGAATGGATGATATTAGGCTGTAAATATAACAGGCCAGTTTCTAAAATGGACGACGTTGAGCCCAGAGAATGGATGATATTAGGCTGTAAATATAACAGGCCAGTTTCTAAAATGGACGACGTTGAGCCCAGAAAATGGATGATATTAGGGCGTAAATATAACAGGCCAGTTTCTAAAATGGACGACGTTGAGCCCAGAGAATGGATGATATTAGGGCGTAAATATAACAAGCCAGTTTCTAAAATGGACGACGTTGAGCCCAGAGAATGGATGATATTAGGCTGTAAATATAACAAGCCTGTTTCTAAAATGGACGACGTTGAGCCCAGAGAATGGATGATATTAGGGCGTAAATATAACAAGCCAGTTTCTAAAATGGACGACGTTGAGCCCAGAGAATGGATGATATTAGGGCGTAAATATAACAAGCCAGTTTCTAAAATGGACGACGTTGAGCCCAGAGAATGGATGATATTAGGCTGTAAATATAACAGGCCAGTTTCTAAAATGGACGACGTTGAGCCCAGAGAATGGATGATATTAGGGCGTAAATATAACAAGCCAGTTTCTAAAATGGACGACGTTGAGCCCAGAGAATGGATGATATTAGGGCGTAAATATAACAAGCCAGTTTCTAAAATGGACGACGTTGAGCCCAGAGAATGGATGATATTAGGGCGTAAATATAACAAGCCAGTTTCTAAAATGGACGACGTTGAGCCCAGAGAATGGATGATATTAGGCTGTAAATATAACAAGCCTGTTTCTAAAATGGACGACATTGAGCCCAGAGAATGGATGATATTAGGCTGTAAATATAACAAGCCTGTTTCTAAAATGGACGACGTTGAGCCCAGAGAATGGATGATATTAGGGCGTAAATATAACAAGCCTGTTTCTAAAATGGACGACGTTGAGCCCAGAGAATGGATGATATTAGGCTGTAAATATAACAAGCCTGTTTCTAAAATGGACGACGTTGAGCCCAGAGAATGGATGATATTAGGGCGTAAATATAACAAGCCTGTTTCTAAAATGGACGACGTTGAGCCCAGAGAATGGATGATATTAGGCTGTAAATATAACAAGCCAGTTTCTAAAATGGACGACGTTGAGCTCAGAGAATGGATGATATTAGGGCGTAAATATAACAAGCCTGTTTCTAAAATGGACGACGTTGAGCCCAGAGAATGGATGATATTAGGCTGTAAATATAACAAGCCAGTTTCTAAAATGGACGACGTTGAGCCCAGAGAATGGATGATATTAGGGCGTAAATATAACAAGCCAGTTTCTAAAATGGACGACGTTGAGCCCAGAGAATGGATGATATTAGGCTGTAAATATAACAAGCCTGTTTCTAAAATGGACGACGTTGAGCCCAGAGAATGAATGATATTAGGGCGTAAATATAACAAGCCAGTTTCTAAAATGGACGACGTTGAGCCCAGAGAATGGATGATATTAGGGCGTAAATATAACAAGCCTGTTTCTAAAATGGACGACATTGAGCCCAGAGAATGGATGATATTAGGGCGTAAATATAACAAGCCAGTTTCTAAAATGGACGACGTTGAGCCCAGAGAATGGATGATATTAGGGCGTAAATATAACAAGCCAGTTTCTAAAATGGACGACGTTGAGCCCAGAGAATGGATGATATTAGGCTGTAAATATAACAAGCCTGTTTCTAAAATGGACGACATTGAGCCCAGAGAATGGATGATATTAGGCTGTAAATATAACAAGCCAGTTTCTAAAATGGACGACATTGAGCCCAGAGAATGGATGATATTAGGGCGTAAATATAACAAGCCTGTTTCTAAAATGGACGACATTGAGCCCAGAGAATGGATGATATTAGGCTGTAAATATAACAAGCCAGTTTCTAAAATGGACGACGTTGAGCCCAGAGAATGGATGATATTAGGCTGTAAATATAACAAGCCAGTTTCTAAAATGGACGACGTTGAGCCCAGAGAATGGATGATATTAGGCTGTAAATATAACAAGCCTGTTTCTAAAATGGACGACATTGAGCCCAGAGAATGGATGATATTAGGGCGTAAATATAACAAGCCTGTTTCTAAAATGGACGACATTGAGCCCAGAGAATGGATGATATTAGGGCTGTACATATAACAAGCCTGTTTCTAAAATGGACGAAATTGAGCCCAGAGAATGGATGATATTAGGGCGTAAATATAACAAGCCTGTTTCTAAAATGGACGACATTGAGCCCAGAGAATGGATGATATTAGGCTGTAAATATAACAAGCCTGTTTCTAAAATGGACGACATTGAGCCCAGAGAATGGATGATATTAGGCTGTAAATATAACAAGCCAGTTTCTAAAATGGACGACATTGAGCCCAGAGAATGGATGATATTAGGGCGTAAATATAACAAGCCTGTTTCTAAAATGGACGACATTGAGCCCAGAGAATGGATGATATTAGGCTGTAAATATAACAAGCCTGTTTCTAAAATGGACGACGTTGAGCCCAGAGAATGGATGATATTAGGGCGTAAATATAACAAGCCAGTTTCTAAAATGGACGACGTTGAGCCCAGAGAATGGATGATATTAGGGCGTAAATATAACAAGCCTGTTTCTAAAATGGACGACATTGAGCCCAGAGAATGGATGATATTAGGGCGTAAATATAACAAGCCAGTTTCTAAAATGGACGACGTTGAGCCCAGAGAATGGGATGATATTAGGGCGTAAATATAACAAGCCAGTTTCTAAAATGGACGACGTTGAGCCCAGAGAATGGATGATATTAGGCTGTAAATATAACAAGCCAGTTTCTAAAATGGACGACGTTGAGCCCAGAGAATGGATGATATTAGGCTGTAAATATAACAAGCCTGTTTCTAAAATGGACGACGTTGAGCCCAGAGAATGGATGATATTAGGCTGTAAATATAACAAGCCTGTTTCTAAAATGGACGACATTGAGCCCAGAGAATGGATGATATTAGGCTGTAAATATAACAAGCCAGTTTCTAAAATGGACGACGTTGAGCCCAGAGAATGGATGATATTAGGCTGTAAATATAACAAGCCTGTTTCTAAAATGGACGACGTTGAGCCCAGAGAATGGATGATATTAGGGCGTAAATATAACAAGCCTGTTTCTAAAATGGACGACGTTGAGCCCAGAGAATGGATGATATTAGGCTGTAAATATAACAAGCCAGTTTCTAAAATGGACGACATTGAGCCCAGAGAATGGATGATATTAGGCTGTAAATATAACAAGCCAGTTTCTAAAATGGACGACATTGAGCCCAGAGAATGGATGATATTAGGGCGTAAATATAACAAGCCTGTTTCTAAAATGGACGACGTTGAGCCCAGAGAATGGATGATATTAGGCTGTAAATATAACAAGCCAGTTTCTAAAATGGACGACATTGAGCCCAGAGAATGGATGATATTAGGGCGTAAATATAACAAGCCTGTTTCTAAAATGGACGACGTTGAGCCCAGAGAATGGATGATATTAGGCTGTAAATATAACAAGCCAGTTTCTAAAATGGACGACATTGAGCCCAGAGAATGGATGATATTAAGGCGTAAATATAACAAGCCTGTTTCTAAAATGGACGACGTTGAGCCCAGAGAATGGATGATATTAGGCTGTAAATATAACAAGCCAGTTTCTAAAATGGACGACATTGAGCCCAGAGAATGGATGATATTAGGCTGTAAATATAACAGGCCAGTTTCTAAAATGGACGACGTTGAGCCCAGAGAATGGATGATATTAGGGCGTAAATATAACAAGCCTGTTTCTAAAATGGACGACATTGAGCCCAGAGAATGGATGATATTAGGCTGTAAATATAACAAGCCTGTTTCTAAAATGGACGACATTGAGCCCAGAGAATGGATGATATTAGGCTGTAAATATAACAAGCCAGTTTCTAAAATGGACGACGTTGAGCCCAGAGAATGGATGATATTAGGCTGTAAATATAACAGGCCAGTTTCTAAAATGGACGACATTGAGCCCAGAGAATGGATGATATTAGGGCGTAAATATAACAAGCCTGTTTCTAAAATGGACGACATTGAGCCCAGAGAATGGATGATATTAGGGCGTAAATATAACAAGCCTGTTTCTAAAATGGACGACGTTGAGCCCAGAGAATGGATGATATTAGGGCGTAAATATAACAAGCCTGTTTCTAAAATGGACGACATTGAGCCCAGAGAATGGATGATATTAGGGCGTAAATATAACAAGCCTGTTTCTAAAATGGACGACGTTGAGCCCAGAGAATGGATGATATTAGGGCGTAAATATAACAAGCCTGTTTCTAAAATGGACGACGTTGAGCCCAGAGAATGGATGATATTAGGGCGTAAATATAACAAGCCAGTTTCTAAAATGGACGACATTGAGCCCAGAGAATGGATGATATTAGGCTGTAAATATAACAAGCCTGTTTCTAAAATGGACGACGTTGAGCCCAGAGAATGGATGATATTAGGCTGTAAATATAACAAGCCTGTTTCTAAAATGGACGACGTTGAGCCCAGAGAATGGATGATATTAGGCTGTAAATATAACAAGCCAGTTTCTAAAATGGACGACGTTGAGCCCAGAGAATGGATGATATTAGGGCGTAAATATAACAAGCCAGTTTCTAAAATGGACGACGTTGAGCCCAGAGAATGGATGATATTAGGCTGTAAATATAACAAGCCAGTTTCTAAAATGGACGACGTTGAGCCCAGAGAATGGATGATATTAGGGCGTAAATATAACAAGCCTGTTTCTAAAATGGACGACGTTGAGCCCAGAGAATGGATGATATTAGGGCGTAAATATAACAAGCCAGTTTCTAAAATGGACGACGTTGAGCCCAGAGAATGGATGATATTAGGGCGTAAATATAACAAGCCTGTTTCTAAAATGGACGACGTTGAGCCCAGAGAATGGATGATATTAGGGCGTAAATATAACAAGCCAGTTTCTAAAATGGACGACGTTGAGCCCAGAGAATGGATGATATTAGGCTGTAAATATAACAAGCCAGTTTCTAAAATGGACGACATTGAGCCCAGAGAATGGATGATATTAGGCTGTAAATATAACAGGCCAGTTTCTAAAATGGACGACGTTGAGCCCAGAGAATGGATGATATTAGGGCGTAAATATAACAAGCCTGTTTCTAAAATGGACGACATTGAGCCCAGAGAATGGATGATATTAGGCTGTAAATATAACAAGCCTGTTTCTAAAATGGACGACATTGAGCCCAGAGAATGGATGATATTAGGCTGTAAATATAACAAGCCAGTTTCTAAAATGGACGACGTTGAGCCCAGAGAATGGATGATATTAGGCTGTAAATATAACAGGCCAGTTTCTAAAATGGACGACATTGAGCCCAGAGAATGGATGATATTAGGGCGTAAATATAACAAGCCTGTTTCTAAAATGGACGACATTGAGCCCAGAGAATGGATGATATTAGGGCGTAAATATAACAAGCCTGTTTCTAAAATGGACGACGTTGAGCCCAGAGAATGGATGATATTAGGGCGTAAATATAACAAGCCTGTTTCTAAAATGGACGACATTGAGCCCAGAGAATGGATGATATTAGGGCGTAAATATAACAAGCCTGTTTCTAAAATGGACGACGTTGAGCCCAGAGAATGGATGATATTAGGGCGTAAATATAACAAGCCTGTTTCTAAAATGGACGACGTTGAGCCCAGAGAATGGATGATATTAGGGCGTAAATATAACAAGCCAGTTTCTAAAATGGACGACATTGAGCCCAGAGAATGGATGATATTAGGCTGTAAATATAACAAGCCTGTTTCTAAAATGGACGACGTTGAGCCCAGAGAATGGATGATATTAGGCTGTAAATATAACAAGCCTGTTTCTAAAATGGACGACGTTGAGCCCAGAGAATGGATGATATTAGGCTGTAAATATAACAAGCCAGTTTCTAAAATGGACGACGTTGAGCCCAGAGAATGGATGATATTAGGGCGTAAATATAACAAGCCAGTTTCTAAAATGGACGACGTTGAGCCCAGAGAATGGATGATATTAGGCTGTAAATATAACAAGCCAGTTTCTAAAATGGACGACGTTGAGCCCAGAGAATGGATGATATTAGGGCGTAAATATAACAAGCCTGTTTCTAAAATGGACGACGTTGAGTCCAGAGAATGGATGATATTAGGGCGTAAATATAACAAGCCAGTTTCTAAAATGGACGACGTTGAGCCCAGAGAATGGATGATATTAGGGCGTAAATATAACAAGCCTGTTTCTAAAATGGACGACGTTGAGCCCAGAGAATGGATGATATTAGGGCGTAAATATAACAAGCCAGTTTCTAAAATGGACGACGTTGAGCCCAGAGAATGGATGATATTAGGCTGTAAATATAACAGGCCAGTTTCTAAAATGGACGACGTTGAGCCCAGAGAATGGATGATATTAGGCTGTAAATATAACACGCCTGTTTCTAAAATGGACACATTGTTAGGAGACTTAAACTACAGCGGTTCTGCTCTGCGGCCACTCAGCACCTCTCGCGTTTGTCTTTTCAAATCAGTTGCTCTTCATATTTTACAAATATTTTTTCCTGAAAGTTCTTAATGAAACTGACACTGTTGGACTCGGTACTAGTTTGACTGCTACTAACAATACATTGAAGTACTTTTACTGTGTACTTTTACTGTGTACTTTGTGAGAAATACTCACATATAGCACATAATGCATGTTTTCTGCTGTCTTTGATGAGTGATATAAAGACAATGTTTCCATTAGTTCTTAATGATATTGATGCTGCTGGACTCGGTAGTCTTACACCGACTACCACAATGAAGTAGCCTACTTCTAGTGTGTTTGTTGTTGTTGTTGTTGTTGTTGTTGTTGTTGTTGTTGTTGTTGTTTAAATCCTCTGTCAAAGTCCCCTCCTGAGAACAAAATCAAGCCACTTCTGCTGTCATAGTTCTTCGTGAGATTGACACTGTGGGACTAGTGAAACTACTCCCACACATACTACGAAGTACTGTGTGAAACTACTCCCACACATACTACGAAGTACTGTGTACTTTGTGAGTAATCCTCTGTCCATGTCCCCTCCTGAGAACAAGTTTCTCTAATCTCTGATATTTTGAATCAGCGTTAAAACACCTTTCTTCATGAGACTGATATTGCTGCTGGACAGAGTATTTTAAGAGACATGATATCAGCTCTACTTCCAGTCAGCCCTCCAGCTCTGCATTAGTCTACAGAAGTACAACATAAACAAACACATAGCTAGTAAACATCTTCATGACTACAAAGCTGAAATTAAAGTTCAAGAAGAACATACATTTAAGTGTCAGAGGTAACTGACAACATTTCATCTCCAGGCACGTTTATACACCGATGATGGGTTATTATGTTTACAATGTTCTGCAGGTTAGTTCAATGTGATATCACACACCAACATGGACTTTGATGGTCTGATGTACAGGGCTCTCCAGTTATACACTCTCTGTATGAGAGCTGCCTCCAGTTCCTGTCCGGCACGCCGCTCGGCTTCAATCTGCTGCCGCTCGGCTTCAATCTGCTGCTGCGTGCCGTCAGAAGCTCTGGGCTGAAGAGCAGAGGGTTAAATGACCCACACGCACAAGACACATGAAACGGATCCTCTGACAGTCTGTTTTCCATTTCCTCTTCGATGATGGCAGTCAGAAAAATAAATGAGAACGAACGTAAGCGATGCCACAAAATGAAATGTACTAGTATGAATAACTGGCTTAATAGCTTAGGTCCTTTTTCATTTGAATATAATCACTATATCACAGTTTGGACTGGGCTGCATGATTACATGAAAGTGCTACCTCACATCAGCTGAGAGGTTTTCTCCGAAGGCATCCCTCGTTTGATCAGTGACCGTCCTGTGGTCCAGGATATGTCCTTGTTCATGCAACTGGTGCTTTGTGACGGCAGTGCTGGATGGTCCCGGAAGAAGGATGATGTCTTTGTTGAAAGTCTCATGATAAACTGTTTTGGCCCGACAAAACAAAGCAGATATTTTATTTTATATTCATTAAAAGATAATAATAATAATAATAATACATTACATTTATAAAGCGCTTATCCTGGTGCTCAAAGCGATATATCATATATCATAAATACCGAAAGACAAAACTAGACAGAGCTGGAAGTAATACATTAATTATCTTCTTAACTTACAATACAGAAGTGTGTCAGCCACGTGTCCTCGCCTGCTCATGCTTTAGATATTGACCCATACACAACATAGACTTTCATTAACCTCTTCTAGCCAGATTAAGTTCATCAATATGTATGCCTGACTAGCTGTGCGCTACATTCCCCACCTTAAACAGATTGGGGACTAATCAACAGCATAGCAAGCTAAAAACATTAGCGTGATAGTTAGAAATATGTAAACTTAAACATTCATCCAATATTTAGTAACGTTAGTTCATCAAGTTGTAGCTCAATATTACAGTAGCATACTTGTCATTGTCCATGGAATTTAAAAGCGTGTGAAGAAAAAAATACAATTTTCTACACATCTCGATTGACACGTCTACAAGTGCTACACAGTTATATTAATCGGAAATAAAAGCCTTTCAGGTCTATTCAAGCTACAGCGTAGTTCCCGAGCGACGCGCCCGAGCGACGCGCCCGAGCGACGTGCCCGAGCGACGCACCTCACGTTTACCAGGCGGTAAAAGATGCAGCATGTGTTCGGCCACTTAGCATGCTAACGTGTGTTGCTAAATAAGCAAACATACATTTCGAGTAGATTGACCACTTCCATTTAAGTTACAATGTACGTTGTTCTCACCTTTTCCTTGGTCGCGAGTTCCACTTCCCAAAGCTGAGTTTCGAATCTCACAGATCCTCCAGTGTGTCCTCCTTCATCTGCTTGGCCTGCCGAAGCGACTTGGGAGTTGGCAGGTCTGAAACGTTCTCTCCGCTCACTCTCCACTGCGCTGAGCAACGTGCTGCTCCTGTGCCTGTGGGCCTGTCCTCTGCCGCTCCAGGGACGACGACAGGGATGTGACCGTTTCAGGGGTTGACCAAATGTTCCTTAAAACCCCGAATGCTCGCTGCAATCTACGCGATGCATCTCCCTCCATCATGTTGATTTGAAATCAGAAGTTCTGAACATGAGCCCGCCCCGCTCCACCTTCTGAGCCAATCACAGCGCAAGAATGCCTGCCTTCTGTTTCCACTATACTTGCTCTCTCACATACCTAACCCTAACCCTATTTACATTTTTATTTTTCACACCCAAAATAATAGTTATACTGATTGCATTCCCAGGACCGTCTCCAGCTTAGAATTCCCCAGATTACTGGAAATATCATGGAGTGTTTTCACTTCAGTCAAAATATTCTGTTTTTGACCCAAAGATGCGTTACATCTACAACCAGAGCGTCCAATGAGAGCACGATACACTTTTGGTGTTCGTTTCATTTCTTCGGTAATGTTTCAGAATGTTTCGTTTACAATACTATTACTATATATGAAAGCAAAAATAAACACATTTTCATTTGTTATGGTTGTTTAATTGAAGGAGTTCAAGTATCTCGGGGTCTTGTTCTCGAGTGAGGGAACAATGGAGCGTGAGATGGGCCGGAGCAGCGGGAGCGGTACTGCAGTCGCTTTACCGCACCGTGTGACGAGAAGGAGCTGAGCCAGAAGGCAGAGCTCTCTGTCTCCGGGCCGTTCCTCCCCTCACCTACGGTCATGAAGGACGGGTCATGACCCAAAGAACGAGATCGCGGATACAAGCGGCCGAGATGGGTTTCCTCCGCCGGGTGGCTGGCGTCTCCCTTAGAGATAAGGTGAGCAGTTCGGTCATCAGGGAGGGACTCGGAGTTGAGCCGCTCCTCCTTCGCGTCGAAAGAAGCCAGTTGAGGTGGTTCGGGCACCTAGTTAGGATGCCACCTGGGCGCCTCCCTAGGGAGGTGTTCCAGGCACGTCCAGCTGGGAAGAGACCAAGGGGTAGACCTAGGACCAGGTGGAGGGATTATATCTCTTCGCTGGCCTGGGAGCGCCTTGGGACCCCCCAGTCAGAGCTGGTTGATGTCGCCAGGGAAAAGAAAGTTTGGGGCTCTCTGCTGGAACTGCTACCCCCGCGACCCGACCACGGATAAGCGGGAGAAGATTGATGGATGGATGCTTAATTGAAAAAACACAACATTCAACACATTTTCATAAAAACACATTACATGCAAGTTAGTGTCGTAGTGCATACAAGGTAATAGACTTAACGACTTGCACTGCTGTTCTCTCCGCGCTCCATTGACAGTGATCGGTTTATCGTTAATTCACACTGCCCAAGTAGATGTTTAGGGGTCTCTTGGAAGTAGATGTTTAGGGGTCTCTTGGAAGTATACCAATGCATTTTTTATATCAGATAAATGCATTAACATCACTTGCAAATTCTCTATCCTTTCACCCCAACGATTATAATCTGCTTTGCTTCTTCTTCGGTCTCTCCATCATGAGCTCTGAATGCAATCCTTTCTGGGGCTTCTTGTGCTTCTTGGGGTCTGTTGAATACCTGGCGTAGGATTCTGGGGCTTCTTGTGCTTCTTGGGGTCTGTTGAATACCTGGCGTAGGATTCTGGGGCTTCTTGTGCTTCTTGGGGTCTGTTGAATACCTGGCGTAGGATTCTGGGGCTTCTTGTGCTTCTTGGGGTCTGTTGAATACCTGGCGTAGGATTCTGGGGCTTCTTGTGCTTCTTGTGGTCTGTTGAATACATGGCGTGGGATTCTGGGGCTTCTTGTGCTTCTTGGGGTCTGTTGAATACCTGGCGTAGGATTCTGGGGCTTCTTGTCCTTCTTGGGGTCTGTTGAATACCTGGCGTAGGATTCTGGGGCTTCTTGTGCTTCTTGGGGTCTGCTGAATACCTGGCGTAGGATTCTGGGGCTTCTTGTGCTTCTTGTGGTCTGTTGAATACCTGGCGTAGGATTCTGGGGCTTCTTGTGCTTCTTGTGGTCTGTTGAATACCTGGCGTAGGATTCTGGGGCTTCTTGTGCTTCTTGGGGTCTGTTGAATACCTGGCGTAGGATTCTGGGGCTTCTTGTGCTTCTTGGGGTCTGTTGAATACCTGGCGTAGGATTCTGGGGCTTCTTGTGCTTCTTGTGGTCTGTTGAATACCTGGCGTAGGATTCTGGGGCTTCTTGTGCTTCTTGGGGTCTGTTGAATACCTGGCGTAGGATTCTGGGGCTTCTTGTGCTTCTTGGGGTCTGTTGAATACCTGGCGTAGGATTCTGGGGCTTCTTGTGCTTCTTGGGGTCTGTTGAATACCTGGCGTAGGATTCTGGGGCTTCTTGTGCTTCTTGTGGTCTGTTGAATACATGGCGTGGTATTCTGGGGCTTCTTGTGCTTCTTGGGGTCTGTTGAATACCTGGCGTAGGATTCTGGGGCTTCTTGTCCTTCTTGGGGTCTGTTGAATACCTGGCGTAGGATTCTGGGGCTTCTTGTGCTTCTTGGGGTCTGCTGAATACCTGGCGTAGGATTCTGGGGCTTCTTGTGCTTCTTGTGGTCTGTTGAATACCTGGCGTAGGATTCTGGGGCTTCTTGTGCTTCTTGTGGTCTGTTGAATACCTGGCGTAGGATTCTGGGGCTTCTTGTGCTTCTTGGGGTCTGTTGAATACCTGGCGTAGGATTCTGGGGCTTCTTGTGCTTCTTGGGGTCTGTTGAATACCTGGCGTAGGATTCTGGGGCTTCTTGTGCTTCTTGTGGTCTGTTGAATACCTGGCGTAGGATTCTGGGGCTTCTTGTGCTTCTTGGGGTCTGTTGAATACCTGGCGTAGGATTCTGGGGCTTCTTGTGCTTCTTGTGGTCTGTTGAATACCTGGCGTAGGATTATGGGGCTTCTTGTGCTTCTTGTGGTCTGTTGAATACCTGGCGTAGGATTCTGGGGCTTCTTGTGCTTCTTGGGGTCTGTTGAATACCTGGCGTAGGATTCTGGGGCTTCTTGTGCTTCTTGTGGTCTGTTGAATACCTGGCGTAGGATTCTGGGGCTTATTGTGCTTCTTGGGGTCTGTTGAATACCTGGCGTAGGATTCTGGGGCTTCTTGTGCTTCTTGGGGTCTGTTGAATACCTGGCGTAGGATTCTGGGGCTTCTTGTGCTTCTTGTGGTCTGTTGAATACCTGGCGTAGGATTCTGGGGCTGCTTGTGCTTCTTGGGGTCTGTTGAATACCTGGCGTAGGATTTGTTTAGCTGTAAGGACAGGTATCATTGTCTTCAAAAGCTTTGTCTATGTCGTCACACGTTTTGGCGTATCCTTCGCTGTAATGACAACCGACACTAGAATAGAGATCCTCCAACAGTCTTTTAATACATGTTCTGGCACTGTCGCCAATTTGGGCAATTCCACAGTATCGAGCTTCTTCTCTCGTTATACTGAAGCAAAGTTCTGCCACTGCTTTTGGTATTTGCTCAACACACTCAAGCAGTCGGTTAGCAGGAGATGATCTATAAGATTATCATGATCCGGTAATGGCTCTACAACACCATCAGCATCCTCTAGTTGACATTTCTTCACTTTGTTCCTTTTTCTTTTCACCTTCCTTCTTTTTGTCTTTTTCGTTTTCCATCCTCTGGCCCCTTTTCTTTTCATTCGCATTCTGCGTTTGCTTTTCATTTTTCTTCTCCTTTTCATTTGAATTTTTCTTTACTTTTTCTTTTCTGCTATTTGTCGTTTGCGATCTTGGCGAGTGGTATGAGATATACTGTTTCTATAAAGGTTATCTATAATACCATCTTTTAAAGAAAGATATTCTTCATGTGTCATGTTATCATGGTCCTCTTTTGTCCTAAAGACCTTACATGGATATGATATAGAGGAGAGCTCTTCTTCGGGAACATCCTCTCCCCTACTTTGTAACATCCAGTCGTTAAGCCCGTATCCGTTACCCTGGTGATAATAAGGGCAGGCTACATCAGACTTGGTTTTTCTCAGATCCATGGCTAGTTTTCAACGGTCATCTTAGTGGGGTCCTTCGTTTTAGATGATTTGCTGAGTGGGGTGGGACTTGTTGCGTTGAGTGGGAGGAGTCATCTGTAGAATTGAGAGTTTTTTCACCAGTATAATGTCCCTCGCTGTTTGACTCTTTTTAAAAAGTTATTTTTCATCTATCATGTTCAACCAAGCAGCAAGAGGTCAAAGTTAAGAATAAGTAACAGGAATTACACACAATCTGCAGAGTGTCCGTAAAAAGTGTTAAAATCACAAACTTGCCTTTTAGAGAAACAGTCTTTAAGAAAATAGAAGTGTGACACAGTGACTGACATTCTAACAGTTGTAAAGTGTTCAGACACCAAACTGTATCTAAAAGTATCTTGGTAACACAAGAAAAGAGAAAAGAGCATTGATGTTAACAAAACTGGATTGTTCCACTGAAATAGCGTTAAAATCAAAAGTGCCTTTAAAGAAAATATATTCAGACAAAGTTTTTTATTTTCAGAAATGTTTAAGGTTTTGCATCCATAAAAAGTGTATCCTACAATTCCTTTGTGAGAGAATTACACTCAAATCTGCCGAGTGTCAGTAAAAAGTGTTAAAATCACAAACTTGCCTTTTAGAGAAACAGTCTTTAAGAACAAATCTAATCAGACAGTGTACTTCATTTTCTAGTTTTAAGGTGTTGCATACCTCAAACCGTATCTAAAAGTATCTTAGTAGCAGAACAAAGCAAAGAATCAGTAAAGTCATCAAAAACCACATTGTTTAACTGGATTGTCTTACTTAAATCAAAAAGCTGCCATTAAGAGTCATATTCTTAAGTAACAGCTATTTAGACAAAGTATTTGATTGTTCTCGTTTTAACTTGTTGCATACCTCAAAGTGTGTCTAAAAGTATCTTGGCAAGAGAAAAAAGCCAACAATCTGCCTATTGTCAGTAAAAAAGTGTTAAAATCATAAACTTGCCTTTTAGAGTCAGTCTTTAAGAAAATAGAAGTGTTACAAAGTGACTGACATTCTACCTGTTGTAACACCTAGATTAACATCAGAGGCTTATAACATGCCGGTGCGATATCACACCGGCATGTTATAACATCTCAACCCTCACATCAAAGGATTAGACAACAAAGGCGCTACTGAAGGGGGGCATTTCACACCTACGTGTGAAAACACCTCGAACAAAGGGAAGCAGGACTTAGCTCATTAGCATAATTGGGGGCGGCCCCACCTGTCACTTTTTATGCATACTAATGTGATGGAAGTAGCAGTTGAAGTCGCATGAAGATTTTTCAAGTCTGAAGAGTTTCATAGCCATCGATTCCCGACCGAGCTGAAAGTTTTGATGTTTGAATGGAGTTTCTGCGAAGTGGAATGTGGGAGAAGAAGAGGTGCAAAATAACCAGGCGGAATAATAAAGAATGTTGTGCGTCGAAGAACAAGTAGTGTTACCTAAATTACCTGGTCTATAATTACTCTATAAACACATGCTGCTGTAAACAGGGGGCTGCTGCCCCCTGCTGGGGGTCTGAGGGAACACTGATTTAACATTACAGTGTCCCCTCCCACAGTGTTCTGGGACTCCTCCCCCTGGTTTATCACTGATAGTGTTATGCCCCTCCCACAGTGTTCTGGAACTCCTCCCACTGGTTTATCACTGATCGTGTTATGCCCCTCCCACAGTGTTCTGGAACTCCTCCCCCTGGTTTATCACTGATCGTGTTATGCCCCTCCCACAGTGTTCTGGGACTCCTCCCCCTGGTTTATCACTGATCGTGTTATGCCCCTCCCACAGTGTTCTGGGACTCCTCCCCCTGGTTTATCACTGATCGTGTTATGCCCCTCCCACAGTGGTCTGGAACTCCTCCCACTGGTTTATCACTGATCGTGTTATGCCCCTCCCACAGTGTTCTGGAACTCCTCCCACTGGTTTATCACTGATCGTGTTATGCCCCTCCCACAGTGTTCTGGGACTCCTCCCCCTGGTTTATCACTGATCGTGTTATGCCCCTCCCACAGTGTTCTGGAACTCCTCCCCCTGGTTTATCACTGATCGTGTTATGCCCCTCCCACAGTGTTCTGGGACTCCTCCCCCTGGTTTATCACTGATAGTGTTATGCCCCTCCCACAGTGTTCTGGGGCTCCTCCCCCTGGTCTCGATGGACTGTGTTGACCCCTGGAGGCTGACGGTGACCTCTGACCTCCACTGGTTCCACTTCAGCTCGCCCCTGATGGTTCTGCTTCTCTACCACACGGTGGCGTCGCTCCGGAGGAACCAGGTGTGTTATCTCATCTCTCATTGGTCGACGCCTTCAGTGTTTGTTTACATTGGTTCACATTGGCTGACAGGGATCACATGTTTCCTCAGCTGATCGACTGTGGGCGGGGCTTAGAGAGGGCGGGGTCGGAGGTCGGTGGGAGCTGTGACATCGTCACCACCACCAGCAACCTGAGCGATGATGTCATCGGTGACATCACAGCAGAGAAACGGCGAGATATGTGGAGACGAGCTCACCGGAGCAGAGACGTACGTATATTAACACTTGTTATTATTATTATCATCATCATCATCAATATATTTCAGTCTTTAGTCTGAAGCGTGTCTCTGTCTCTAGGTGCTGACATCGTCCAATCAGAGTCCCTCTGACTCTTTTGCCCCGCCCACCCAGAGCACAGCTCTCGGATTAGATAATTACTCAACACCTCACTACTCCCTAAGCCAATCAGGTGAGCTGTCCACCTGTTCACCTGTCTACCTGCTCACCTGTCTACCTGTTCACCTGTCCACCTGTCCACCTGTCTCACCTGTCCACCTGTCTCACCTGTCTACCTGCTCACCTGTCTACCTGCTCACCTGTCTACCTGTTCACCTGTCCACCTGTCTCACCTGTCCACCTGTCTCACCTGTCTACCTCTGCTGCAGACACGTTGGAGACCTGTGAGTTTGGTGCAGACGGCTGGGAGGAGCCTCAGATGAGTCCGGGTGAGGTGGGCGGGGCCTGTCCAGGTGAGGGGGGCGGGGCCTGGAGCTTCCTGCTGCAGCAGAGCTACCTGTGTGCCCTGATGGCCATGATGCTGTGGCCCGTCAGCTACGTGTCGTGGCTCACCTGTGTGCTGCTGCTCTGGTCCTGTCTGCTCTGGATGCTGAAGGAACGACGCCGTTACACTATGATGTCATCGCCCTGGCTGGTCGCCTACGGCAACCTGCTGGTGCTGTTGCAGTACATCTACAGCTTCCCCCCCGCACAGGAAGTGCCTGGGCTGTTCCCACGGAAACAAGATCCCTGCAGGGAGCTGGCCTCAAAGGTACCAATACTTCTACTTATATATACCACTAATACTACTACATATGTATTGATGTGTACTCTGTACTCTGTGTTGCTGTGTTGATGTGTACTCTGTGTTGATGTGTACTCTGTGTTGATGTGTACTCTGTGTACTCTGTGTTGCTGTGTACTCTGTGTACTCTGTGTTGATGTGTACTCTGTGTTGATGTGTACTCTGTGTTGATGTGTACTCTGTGTTGATGTGTACTCAGTGTACTCTGTGTTGATGTGTACTCTGTGTTGATGTGTACTCTGTGTTGATGTGTACTCTGTGTTGATGTGTACTCTGTGTTGATGTGTTGATGTGTACTCTGTGTTGCTGTGTTGCTGTGTACTCTGTGTTGCTGTGTACTCTGTGTTGATGTGTACTCTGTGTACTCTGTGTACTCTGTGTTGATGTGTACTCTGTGTTGATGTGTACTCTGTGTACTTTGTGTACTCTGTGTACTCTGTGTAGATGTGTACTCTGTGTACTCTGTGTTGATGTGTACTCTGTGTACTCTGTGTTGATGTGTACTCTGTGTACTCTGTGTTGATGTGTACTCTGTGTTGATGTGTACTCTGTGTACTCTGTGTTGATGTGTACTCTGTGTACTCTGTGTTGATGTGTACTCTGTGTACTCTGTGTTGATGTGTACTCAATCAATCAATGTTTATTTATATAGCCCAATATCACAAATGTTACATTTGTCTCAGTGTCTTCACAGTGTGTACAGAATATCAGTATGACAATACGACACCCTCTGTCCTCAGACCCTCTGTCCTCAGAGCCTCTGTCCTCAGACCCTCTGTCCTTAGACCCTCTGTCCTCAGACCCTCTGTCCTCAGACCCTCTGTCCTCAGACCCTCTGTCCTTAGACCCTCTGTCCTTAGACCCTCACATCGTACAAGGAAACACTTCCAAAGAAAACCCAGTTTAAGGGAACATGGAGAAACCTCAGGGAGAGCAACAGAGGAGGATCCTCTCCAGGACGGACAGACTGCAATAGATGCCGTGTGTAAATTGAAAAGATAATACATTTGCAACATAGGTAGTCCAGATGTTTGGAAATGCATGTGTGTATAATAGGAAGATGAATCCACGAGGATATCCATCCAGGACCGATGATCCAGGACCACAGCCACGACTCAAGATCCAGGGCTCGCGATCCAGGGCACAGGACCGCAGGATCATCCATGACTCCGGATCCCGGCGTATAGAGACACCAAAAAGAAAGACATGTGGGGAAGCTGGGTTAATGGGGACATGAGAGGACACAGGTAGAGACAGAGAGAAGGAAGAAGTGAGATGTCCCCAACAAACTAAGCCTATATCAGCAAAACTAGGGGCTGAATCTAATCAGCCCTAACTATAAGCTTTATCAAAAAGGAAGGTCTTCAGCGCACTCTTAGAAACGGATAGGGTGTCTGCCGCCCGAACACGAACTGGAAGCTGATTCCACAAATGTGGAGCTTGATAAGAAAAGGCTCTGGCTCCCATTGTACTTTTAGAGACTCTAGGAACAACCAACAACCCTGCATTCTTGGAACGCAATGCCCTAGTAGGCCAGCAGGGTATAATGAGTTCTTTAAGGTAAAATGGCGCCTGCCCATTAAGGGCTTTGTAGGCGAGAAGAAGAACTTTAAATTCCATCCTGTGTTCTATAGGGAGCCAGTGTAAGGCAGCCAGAACAGGAGTCATGTGGTCCCTTTTCCTAACTCTGGTTAGTACACGAGCCGCAGCATTTTGAATCAGCTGAAGCGACTTGATTGACTTCTTAGTACTCCCTGATAATAGAGAGTTACAATAATCCAGCCTAGAAGTAACAAATGCATGGACTAGTTTCTCTGCATCGCTTTGAGGCAAGATACTCTTTGTACTCTGTGTTGATGTGTACTCTGTGTTGATGTGTACTCTGTGTTGATGTGTACTCTGTGTTGATGTGTACTCTGTGTACTCTGTGTTGATGTGTACTCTGTGTACTCTGTGTTGATGTGTACTCTGTGTACTCTGTGTTGATGTGTACTCTGTGTTGATGTGTACTCTGTGTACTCTGTGTTGATGTGTACTCTGTGTTGATGTGTACTCTGTGTACTCTGTGTTGATGTGTACTCTGTGTACTCTGTGTTGATGTGTACTCTGTGTACTCTGTGTTGATGTGTACTCTGTGTACTCTGTGTTGATGTGTACTCTGTGTTGATGTGTACTCTGTGTACTCTGTGTTGATGTGTACTCTGTGTACTCTGTGTTGCAGCTGTTGTGTCTGCTGAGCTTCTGGCTGCTGCTGAGACAGGCTCTGACTGAGAAGAGAGACAGACAGGAGGACACACAGCTGTCTACCATCACTGTCCACATGGAGGGTAAGACACCTGTCTCTCTGTTCACCTGTCTCTCTGTTCACCTGTCTCTCTGCTCACCTGTCTCTCTGCTCACCTGTCTCTCTGTTCACCTGTCTCTCTGTTCACCTGTCTCTCTGTTCACCTGTCTCACCTGTCTCTCTGTTCACCTGTCTCTCTGTTCACCTGTCTCACCTGTCTCTCTGTTCACCTGTCTCTCTGTTCACCTGTCTCTCTGCTCACCTGTCTCTCTGCTCACCTGTCTCTCTGTTCACCTGTCTCTCTGTTCACCTGTCTCTCTGTTCACCTGTCTCTCTGTTCACCTGTCTCACCTGTCTCTCTGTTCACCTGTCTCTCTGTTCACCTGTCTCACCTGTCTCACTGCTCACCTGTCTCACCTGTCTCACCTGTCTCACCTGCCTCACTGCTCACCTGTCTCACCTGCCTCACTGCTCACCTGTCTCACCTGTCTCACTGCTCACCTGTCTCACCTGTCTCACTGCTCACCTGTCTCACTGCTCACCTGTCGTAACGCTCACCTGTCTTAACGCTCACCTGTCGTAACGCTCACCTGTCTTAACGCTCACCTGTCGTAACGCTCACCTGTCTCACTGCTCACCTGTCGTAACGCTCACCTGTCTTAACGCTCACCTGTCGTAACGCTCACCTGTCTCACTGCCTCACTGCTCACCTGTCGTAACGCTCACCTGTCTCACTGCCTCACTGCTCACCTGTCGTAACGCTCACCTGTCGTAACGCTCACCTGTCGTAACGCTCACCTGTCGTAACGCTCACCTGTCTTAACGCTCACCTGTCTCACTGCTCACCTGCCTCACTGCTCACCTGTCTCACTGCTCACCTGTCTCACTGCTCACCTGTCGTAACGCTCACCTGTCTTAACGCTCGCCTGTCGTAACGCTCGCCTGTCTTAACGCTCGCCTGTCGTAACGCTCGCCTGTCGTAACGCTCGCCTGTCGTAACGCTCACCTGTCGTAACGCTCACCTGTCTTAACGCTCACCTGTCTTAACGCTCACCTTAACGCTGACCTGTCGTAACGCTCGCCTGTCGTAACGCTCGCCTGTCTTAACGCTCGCCTGTCGTAACGCTCGCCTGTCGTAACGCTCGCCTGTCGTAACGCTCGCCTGTCTTAACGCTCGCCTGTTGTAACTCTCACCTATCGTAACGCTCACCTGTCTCACTGCTCACCTGTCGTAACGCTCACCTGTCGTAACGCTCACCTGCCTCACCTGTCGTAACGCTCACCTGTCGTAACGCTCGCCTGTCGTAACGCTCGCCTGTCTTAACGCTCACCTGTCGTAACGCTCGCCTGTCGTAACGCTCGCCTGTCGTAACGCTCAACTGTCGTAACGCTCACCTGTCGTAATGCTCAACTGTCGTAACGCTCACCTGTCGTAATGCTCGCCTGTCGTAACGCTCACCTGCCTCACTGCTCACCTGTCGTAACGCTCACCTGTCGTAACGCTCGCCTGTCGTAACGCTCGCCTGTCGTAACGCTCTCCTGTCGTAACGCTCGCCTGCCTCACTGCTCACCTGTCGTAACGCTCGCCTGTCGTAACGCTCAACTGTCGTAACGCTCGCCTGTCGTAACGCTCACCTGTCGTAACGCTCGCCTGTCTTAACGCTCGCCTGTCGTAACGCTCACCTGTCGTAACGCTCACCTGTCTCACTGCTCACCTGTCGTAACGCTCACCTGCCTCACTGCTCACCTGTCGTAACGCTCGCCTGTCGTAACGCTCGCCTGTCTTAACGCTCGCCTGTCGTAACGCTCAACTGTCGTAACGCTCAACTGTCGTAACGCTCACCTGTCTCACTGCTCACCTGCCTCACTGCTCACCTGTCGTAACGCTCACCTGTCTCACTGCTCACCTGCCTCACTGCTCACCTGTCTTAACGCTCGCCTGTCGTAACGCTCGCCTGTCGTAACGCTCAACTGTCGTAACGCTCACCTGTCTCACTGCTCACCTGCCTCACTGCTCACCTGTCTCACTGCTCACCTGTCGTAACGCTCGCCTGTCGTAACGCTCGCCTGTCGTAACGCTCGCCTGTCGTAACGCTCGCCTGTCGTACCGCTCGCCTGTCGTAACGCTCGCCTGTCGTAACGCTCGCCTGTCGTAACGCTCGCCTGTCGTAACGCTCGCCTGTCGTAACGCTCAACTGTCGTAACGCTCAACTGTCGTAACGCTCACCTGCCTCACTGCTCACCTGTCGTAACGCTCGCCTGTCGTAACGCTCGCCTGTCGTACCGCTCGCCTGTCGTAACGCTCGCCTGTCGTAACGCTCGCCTGTCGTAACGCTCGCCTGTCGTAACGCTCAACTGTCGTAACGCTCAACTGTCGTAACGCTCACCTGCCTCACTGCTCACCTGTCGTAACGCTCGCCTGTCGTAACGCTCGCCTGTCGTAACGCTCGCCTGTCGTAACGCTCACCTGTCGTAACGCTCAACTGTCGTAACGCTCGCCTGTCGTAACGCTCGCCTGTCGTAACGCTCAACTGTCGTAACGCTCACCTGTCTCACTGCTCGCCTGTCGTAACGCTCGCCTGTCCTAACGCTCGCCTGTCGTAATGCTCGCCTGTCGTAACGCTCGCCTGTCTTAACGCTCAACTGTCGTAACGCTCGCCTGTCGTAACGCTCGCCTGTCGTAACGCTCACCTGTCGTAACGCTCAACTGTCGTAACGCTCGCCTGTCGTAACGCTCGCCTGTCCTAACGCTCGCCTGTCGTAATGCTCGCCTGTCGTAACGCTCGCCTGTCTTAACGCTCAACTGTCGTAACGCTCGCCTGTCGTAACGCTCACCTGTCGTAACGCTCGACTGTCGTAACGCTCACCTGTCGTAACGCTCGACTGTCGTAACGCTCACCTGTCGTAATGCTCGCCTGTCGTAACGCTCGCCTGTCTTAACGCTCAACTGTCGTAACGCTCGCCTGTCGTAACGCTCACCTGTCGTAACGCTCGACTGTCGTAACGCTCACCTGTCGTAACGCTCGCCTGTCGTAACGCTCGCCTGTCGTAACGCTCGCCTGTCGTAACGCTCAACTGTTGTAACGCTCACCTGTCTCACTGCTCACCTGCCTCACTGCTCGCCTGTCGTAACGCTCACCTGTCGTAACGCTCACCTGTCTTAACGCTCACATTAACGCTCACCTTAACGCTCACCTGTCGTAACGCTCACCTGTCGTAACGCTCAACTGTCGTAACGCTCACCTGCCTCACTGCTCACCTGCCTCACTGCTCACCTGTCGTAACGCTCGCCTGTCGTAACGCTCGCCTGTCGTAACGCTCGCCTGTCGTAACGCTCAACTGTCGTAACGCTCACCTGTCTCACTGCTCGCCTGTCGTAACGCTCGCCTGTCCTAACGCTCGCCTGTCGTAATGCTCGCCTGTCGTAACGCTCGCCTGTCTTAACGCTCAACTGTCGTAACGCTCGCCTGTCGTAACGCTCGCCTGTCGTAACGCTCGCCTGTCGTAACGCTCACCTGTCGTAACGCTCGCCTGTCGTAACGCTCACCTGTCGTAACGCTCGCCTGTCGTAACGCTCAACTGTCGTAACGCTCGCCTGTCGTAACGCTCAACTGTCGTAACGCTCGCCTGTCGTAACGCTCGCCTGTCGTAACGCTTGCCTGTCGTAACGCTCACCTGTCGTAACGCTCGCCTGTCGTAACGCTCGCCTGTCGTAACGCTCAACTGTCGTAACGCTCGACTGTCGTAACGCTCAACTGTCGTAACGCTCGCCTGTCGTAACGCTCGCCTGTCGTAACGCTCGCCTGTCGTAACGCTCGCCTGTCTTAACGCTCAACTGTCGTAACGCTCAACTGTCGTATCGCTCGACTGTCGTAACGCTCGCCTGTCGTAACGCTCGCCTGTCGTAACGCTCACCTGTCTTAACGCTCAACTGTCGTAACGCTCGCCTGTCGTAACGCTCACCTGTCTTAACGCTCGACTGTCGTAACGCTCGCCTGTCGTAACGCTCGCCTGTCGTAACGCTCGCCTGTCTTAACGCTCGCCTGTCGTAACGCTCGCCTGTCGTAACGCTCGCCTGTCGTAACGCTCGCCTGTCGTAACGCTCGCCTGTCGTAACGCTCACCTGTCGTAATGCTCACCTATCTGTCTGTGTGCCCTCCAGACGAGGAGAAGGGTGAGACAGGTGAGGTCTCGTACGAGCAGGTACTCCTGCAGGAGGGGGGGGTGACGATGGAGGCTCTGGTTGCCGTGGTTACCCGGATGTTCGTGAAGTACTGGATCTACGTCTGTGGAACCATGTTCTTCTTTGTGAGCTTCGAGGGGAAGATCGTCCTCTACAAGGTCATCTATATGGTGCTGCTGCTGTGCTGCAGCGCCCTCTACCAGGTGAGACATGGTACTACAGGTACTAATACATACAGGTACTAAAACATATACTACAGGTACTACAACATACAGGTACTACTACATATACTACAGGTACTACAATATACAGGTACTACTACATATACTACAGGTACTACAATATACAGGTACTACTTCATATACTACAGGTACTACAATATACAGGTACTACAACATACTACAGGTATTAATACAAGGTCATCTACATGGTGCTGCTGCTGTGCTGCAGCGCCCTCTACCAGGTGAGACATGGTACTACAGGTACTAATACATACAGGTACTAAAACATATACTACAGTTACTACAACATACAGGTACTACTACATATACTACAGGTACTACAATATACAGGTACTACAACATACTACAGGTATTAATACAAGGTCATCTACATGGTGCTGCTGCTGTGCTACGGCACTGCAGGTAATGCAGATACTGTACTGTCTGTCTCTCTGTAGTTGAACTACGAGCGCTGGCGTGCCATGCTCAGGGGCTTCTGGGTAGCAGTGGTGGTTTATTCCATGCTGGTGCTGATCCTGGTCTACACCTTCCAGTTCCCCACGTCCCCCCAGACCTGGAGCTACTACACCGGACTCAGTACTCACAGGTACACACACACACACACACACACACACACACACACACACACACACACACACACACACACACACACACACACCACACACACACACACACACACACACACACACACACACACACACACACACACACACAGGTATACACACACACACACACAGGTATACACACACACACACACACACACACCTACACGCACACACACACACCTACCTACACGCACACACACGTACATACAGGTATACACACACACGCGTACACAAACACACAGGTATATACACACACACGTATACACACACACGTACACACACAAAGGTATATACACACACCTACACACACATGTACACACAGGTATACACACACACACACATACATACAGGTATACACACACGTACACACATGTACACAAACACAGGTATATACACACACGTATACACACACGTATACACCCACACACACCCACACACACACACACACACACACACGTACATACAGGTATACACACACATACACACATGTACACAAACACACACACAGGTATATACACACGTATACACACACGTACGCACACAGGTATACACACACGTATACACCCACACACACCCACACACACACACACACACAGGTACAGTTGAGGCCTAAATGATTAGCCCCCCAGGAGTTATGGAGCATTTTCCTAAAGTTCTTCCCAATGTTTCCAGCATTGATAACACGTGATATAATATTCACCAGAAGTGCTATTTAGTAGCTTTTGGTACATTTTGGAAAATAAAATAAGTGTTTAGGCTTTATATCAAATATAGTGACAAATGTTTTGGTCAACAAAGATTAGCCCCCAGGTCCTTAATAGCCATCGTGTACTCGTTCTGAGCCACAACTGACAACAAGCTCTCAGAGTAGTGCTTGACCAGGTTGGCTCAGGTCTCTTGAGGGTTCTGGCCCATTCTTCCAAATGGCTCCAGCTGGTCCACGTTGCGTGGTTTCCGAGCATGGACATTCACTCTTCAATGGCTGTGCCAAGCTGCTGGATGTTGGCAGGAACTGGAACGCGCTGTCGTACACGCCGATCCAGAGCATCCCAAACATGCTCAATGGGCGACATGTCCGGTGAGTCTGCTGGCCATGCAAGAACTGGGATGTGTTCAGCCTCCAGGAATACAGATCCTCGCAACATGGGGCCGTGCAGTATCACGCTGCACCATGAGGCGATGGTCGTGGATGAATGGCACAACAACGGGCCTCAGGATCTCGTCACGGTATCTCTGTGCATTCACAATGCCATCAACACAATGCACCTGTGTTCGTCGTCCATACGCCTGCCCATACCGTAACCCCACCACCGCCATGGGCCACTCCATTCACAACATGGACATCAGAACACCGCTCACCCACATGACGCCACACACGCCGTCTGCCGTCTGCCCTGAGCAGTGAAAACCGGGATTCATCCGTGAAGAGAACACCTCTCCAACGTGCCAGACGCCATCGAACGAACCGGAGTCACCCTCCAGATCCTCAATAGGATTCAGATCTGGGCTCTGTGCGCTGCAGCACCTTGCTGTTGGTGTCCTTTATGAGCTGTTGGACCAGGTTTGATGCATGCTTTGGGTCATTGTCTCGTTGGACGGCCCAGCGGTGACCTACGCGAAGACTAAGAGCAGATCTTTCATGTTATCCCTCAAAATGTCAACATCATTTGAATTGTTCATGAAGCCTTGCACCCGAACAAGGCTCCCTGCGCCCGAGGCTGCAGCACAGCCCACAGCATGATGTGTTCGTAGAGTTGAAGGCCTCTCCCTTTCTTCGCCGAACATAAGCAACAGGAGCCGCTGCTCGAAGTTGTCAGAGAATAAGAAGAGGGAAATCAGCATAAAAGTAAGCAGAGGCAGGAGCGAGCAGAGAAGCGTCTGCACCGTAAGAAAGATAAGGGCAATAGATATTACGCCTCACTTTTATACAAATAACAACACAATTTAAACTTTATAAAACACATTTCAACTGTTTAAGTAGCAAGCTAACTAAAATGCTGACTCACCAGGTCAATCCCCGGTATGGGAGGAAGGTTCTCCCTCAACTGTTCCGAAGCTAAACAGCTCCTTGTTCGCCTGGTAGTCTCCTCGGTGCAATACACATGTATCATGTATACCCTGCTAGCTTGAGTGAGCTGCTGCACTCTGAGGAGCTGCTGCACTCTGAGGAGCCGCTGCACTCTGAGGAGCCGCTGCACTCTGAGGAGCCGCTGCACTCTGAGGAGCCGCTGCACTCTGAGGAGCCGCTGCACTCTGAGGAGCCGCTGCACTCTGAGGAGCCGCTGCACTCTGAGGAGCCGCTGCACTCTGAGGAGCCGCTGCACTCTGAGGAGCCGCTGCACTCTGAGGAGCCGCTGCACTCTGAGGAGCCGCTGCACTCTGAGGAGCCGCTGCACTCTGAGGAGCTGGTCAGCGAAGCGTTCAGGAACCACCGTAAAGACAGCACATTACGGTCAAATAGAGGCGAAGTCACGCCCATCTCCTTCCCGTCCTTGGGACCTTATTTCTGAAAAATAATGTTTTGAAGTCAATGGAGAGAGAAAGATTATCTTCCGATCCCGTTTGAATTGTGCCACGGATTACATGTTTGTCAATCTTAAAAAATCATTTCCGTGTCAAAAAAGTCACAGTTTGTCTTAAAACTGTTGAAATATAAGACTATGAAAAATACGCAACTAGAAAGACTACAAATCCCAGGGTTAGCACTGTTAGCACGTGCTCAGTGGAGGAACACAGTTGTGACATCACTTATTCGCATAAGTGATGTCACAACTGTGTTCCTCCACTGAGAGATGGCTCAGATCAGATAACTTTAACAAGATGCCCGTGTGCTTAGTACCAGGCTGTTATCATACCAGCAACGGGTCTTGCTCGTGCTTTCGCTTCCCGTCTGATGAAAGGACCAGGAGTGGCTGGATCAAGTTAGCTAGTAGCTAGCACGTTAGTTAGCATGACAGCCTTGTAATTTGTATTAGCCTTAACATGAAGTAACATCAAGTAGCCCAACATGTTAAACAGTGAGAGTAGTAGTCATATCTCGTGAACCCTTTGAAGAGTTCTGTCACCGGTGTGATCGTTCTATAATACACCATTAGTCCGGGGGAGAAATGCTATCGCTAACGCTACATTAGCATCTGCGATCTGTTCTACTTCAACAGGTGAACAGGTACTCACAGGTGATGGGTTTCTGTCTGCAGGTTGGAGGACATCGGGCTGGAGAAGTTCTCTGTTCCGGTTCTCTTCACCAGGATCTTCATCCCGGCTGCCTTCCTGCTGGTACGGTCTCTCCTTCTGACGGGTCTGCAGGTTCTGACGGGTCTGCCGGTTCTGAAGGGTCTGCAGGTTCTGAAGGGTCTGCAGGTTCTGAAGGGTCTGCAGGTTCTGCAGGTTCTGACGGGTCTGCAGGTTCTGACGGGTCTGCCGGTTCTGAAGGGTCTGCAGGTTCTGAAGGGTCTGCAGGTTCTGCAGGTTCTGAAGGGTCTGCAGGTTCTGACGGGTCTGCCGGTTCTGAAGGGTCTGCAGGTTCTGAAGGGTCTGCAGGTTCTGAAGGGTCTGCCGGTTCTGAAGGGTCTGCAGGTTCTGAAGGGTCTGCAGGTTCTGAAGGGTCTGCAGGTTCTGACGGGTCTGCCGGTTCTGAAGGGTCTGCAGGTTCTGAAGGGTCTGCAGGTTCTGCAGGTTCTGAAGGGTCTGCAGGTTCTGAAGGGTCTGCAGGTTCTGACGGGTCTGCAGGTTCTGAAGGGTCTGCAGGTTCTGCAGGTTCTGAAGGGTCTGCAGGTTCTGAAGGGTCTGCAGGTTCTGACGGGTCTGCAGGTTCTGAAGGGTCTGCAGGGTCTGCAGGTTCTGACGGGTCTGACACAGGGCTGGGGAACCTTTTTCCTCTCAAGGGCCATTTACATGTTTCACATCCTCCGAGGGCCGTACATGCACGTGCACGGTGTGGCATGACCACCAACACAGAAAGATATGGACACAAGATGTGTCCAAAATGTTTAGTTTCCTATCCATGTGGACATGATTTAAGTTTGTGTTTTAAATGTTGAAGTAAAAGCATCAATCTGGAGCACTTTGCAGCATCAATCTGGAGCACTTTGCAGCAGCACCAGGAGGTCTATGAGACCTCTCTCAACGCCAGAGGAAACACAACTGGAAGCAGATTTCTTTTTCTTTCTGGATATTTTACAAATCACTCTCCTTTCAAACTCTATTCTTGTTTATTAATAACAACTTTTTTTTACTTTCATATAGTATTTTATACCCGTTTACTTTATTCTCTTATTTTTGATAACTATAATGATCATATAAAGATGTGCCTTTACCTCACTGGTTGTAGAAAAGCTTCTTATATCCGTTAGCATAGCTAGCTACCAGATGCTAACACCAACACAGGTAGTGCCTGTATGCTCAGTGTGACGGAGGAGCAGATGCCTCTGGGCTCTCAGCGAGACAGCAACGCAGACACTGCGGCATGTGTGGCTCCTTGTGGTACTGCATGTGTGGCTCCTTGTGGTACTGCACGTGTGGCTCCTTGTGGTACTGCATGTGTGGCTCCTTGTGGTACTGCATGTGTGGCTCCTTGTGGTACTGCGTGTGTGGCTCCTTGTGGTACTGCATGTGTGGCTCCTTGTGGTACTGCGTGTGTGGCCCCTTGTGGTACTGCATGTGTGGCTCCTTGTGGTACTGCATGTGTGGCTCCTTGTGGTACTGCATGTGTGGCTCCTTGTGGTACTGCGTGTGTGGCTCCTTGTGGTACTGCGTGTGTGGCCCCTTGTGGTACTGCATGTGTGGCTCCTTGTGGTACTGCGTGTGTGGCTCCTTGTGGTACTGCACGTGTGGCTCCTTGTGGTACTGCACGTGTGGCTCCTTGTGGTACGGCGTGTGTGGCTCCTTGTGGTACTGCATGTGTGGCTCCTTGTGGTACTGCATGTGCGGCTCCTTGTGGTACTGCATGTGTGGCTCTTTGTGGTACTGCGTGTGTGGCTCCTTGTGGTACTGCATGTGTGGCTCCTTGTGGTACTGCATGTGTGGCTCCTTGTGGTACTGCATGTGTGGCTCTTTGTGGTACTGCATGTGTGGCTCCTTGTGGTACTGCATGTGCGGCTCCTTGTGGTACTGCATGTGTGGCTCTTTGTGGTACTGCGTGTGTGGCTCCTTGTGGTACTGCATGTGTGGCTCCTTGTGGTACTGCACGTGTGGCTCCTTGTGGTACGGCGTGTGTGGCTCCTTGTGGTACTGCATGTGTGGCTCCTTGTGGTACTGCATGTGCGGCTCCTTGTGGTACTGCATGTGTGGCTCTTTGTGGTACTGCGTGTGTGGCTCCTTGTGGTACTGCATGTGTGGCTCCTTGTGGTACTGCATGTGCGGCTCCTTGTGGTACTGCATGTGTGGCTCTTTGTGGTACTGCGTGTGTGGCTCCTTGTGGTACTGCATGTGTGGCTCCTTGTGGTACTGCATGTGCGGCTCCTTGTGGTACTGCATGTGTGGCTCCTTGTGGTACTGCGTGTGTGGCTCCTTGTGGTACTGCGTGTGCGGCCCCTTGTGGTACTGCGTGTGTGGCTCCTTGTGGTACTGCGTGTGCGGCCCCTTGTGGTACTGCATGTGTGGCTCCTTGTGGTACTGCGTGTGTGGCTCCTTGTGGTACTGCATGTGTGGCTCCTTGTGGTACTGCGTGTGCGGCCCCTTGTGGTACTGCATGTGTGGCTCCTTGTGGTACTGCGTGTGTGGCTCCTTGTGGTACTGCGTGTGCGGCCCCTTGTGGTACTGCATGTGTGGCTCCTTGTGGTACTGCATGTGTGGCTCCTTGTGGTACTGCGTGTGTGGCTCCTTGTGGTACTGCGTGTGTGGCCCCTTGTGGTACTGCATGTGTGGCTCCTTGTGGTACTGCGTGTGCGGCCCCTTGTGGTACTGCATGTGTGGCTCCTTGTGGTACTGCGTGTGTGGCTCCTTGTGGTACTGCATGTGTGGCTCCTTGTGGTACTGCGTGTGTGGCCCCTTGTGGTACTGCATGTGTGGCTCCTTGTGGTACTGCGTGTGCGGCCCCTTGTGGTACTGCATGTGTGGCTCCTTGTGGTACTGCATGTGTGGCTCCTTGTGGTACTGCGTGTGTGGCTCCTTGTGGTACTGCGTGTGCGGCCCCTTGTGGTACTGCATGTGTGGCTCCTTGTGGTACTGCGTGTGCGGCTCCTTGTGGTACTGCATGTGTGGCTCCTTGTGGTACTGCGTGTGCGGCCCCTTGTGGTACTGCATGTGTGGCTCCTTGTGGTACTGCGTGTGCGGCTCCTTGTGGTACTGCATGTGTGGCTCCTTGTGGTACTGCATGTGTGAGTCAGACGAGACATATACCACGTGACGACACGTTAGGCTCGTGTTGTGTTCAAGGACCCTGACCTTGACCAGGAAAAACAGGCACTCGCTTATTTAATTATTTTGCGTTCTAGATTTCTTTAATTTTTAAATTTTTGCGTGTGTTACCTCGAGGGCCGTATCAAATTGTCTCGCGGGCCGTATCAAATTGTCTCGCGGGTCGTACGCGGCCCGGCGGCCGGAGGTTCCCCGCCCCTGGTCTAACAGAACCCTCGTGTTTACAGGTGATCTCTCGGTCTCTGTTCCACAGGTGTGTATCGTTCACTTGCATTACTTCCACGAGCCCTTCCTGCAGCTCACAGACCTGAAGACTGTGGTGGACACACACAACAGCACCATCACCAGGTACACACACACACACACACACACACACACACACACACACACACACACACACACACACACACACACACACACACACACACACACACACACACACACACACACACACACACACACACACCTGTCTGTCTCTCTGAACCTGTCTCTCTGAACCTGTCTGTCTCTCTGTACCTGTCTCTCTGAACTTGTCTGTCTCTCTGTACCTGTCTCTCTGAACCTGTCTGTCTCTCTGTACCTGTCTCTCTGAACTTGTCTGTCTCTCTGAACCTGTCTGTCTCTCTGAACCTGTCTCTCTGAACCTGTCTGTCTCTCTGTACCTGTCTCTCTGAACTTGTCTGTCTCTCTGAACCTGTCTGTCTCTCTGTACCTGTCTCTCTGAACTTGTCTGTCTCTCTGAACCTGTCTGTCTCTCTGTACCTGTCTCTCTGAACCTGTCTGTCTCTCTGTACCTGTTTCTCTGAACCTGTCTGTCTCTCTAAACCTGTACCTGTCTCTCTGAACTTGTCTGTCTCTCTGTACCTGTCTCTCTGAACTTGTCTGTCTCTCTGAACCTGTCTGTCTCTCTGTACCTGTCTCTCTGAACTTGTCTGTCTCTCTGAACCTGTCTGTCTCTCTGTACCTGTCTCTCTGAACCTGTCTGTCTCTCTGTACCTGTCTCTCTGAACTTGTCTGTCTCTCTGAACCTGTCTGTCTCTCTGAACCTGTCTGTCTCTCTAAACCTGTCTGTCTGCAGGCTGGTGCACTCTGAGGGCAGCCTGTTCGACCTGTCTCTCTCGCTGGGGGGGGGGGCGCCTCAGATCCTGCAGGAGAGAGAGACATGTGTGAGAGAGAAGGATGAGAAGAAGTGGAAACAGGTGGAGGAGGAAGAGGAGGAGGAGGAAGAGGAAGAGTACCCCTGTGTGTTTGAGAAGGAAACCCTGTCTCAGCAGATCAAAAGTAAGTGGAGAATATATGTGGAAATTATACTGGGACATTCATTCAAAACATGTACAGAACAATGGCTTCACCTGTCTGTCCTCTCCTGTCTCTCTTCATCCTGTCTGTCCTCACCTGTCTCTCTTCTCCTGTCTGTCCTCACCTGTCTGTCCTCACCTGTCTCTCTTCTCCTGTCTGTCCTCACCTGTCTCTCTTCTCCTGTCTGTCCTCACCTGTCTCTCTTCTCCTGTCTGTCCTCACCTGTCTGTCCTCACCTGTCTCTCTTCTCCTGTCTGTACTCACCTGTCTGTCCTCACCTGACTCTCTTCTCCTGTCTGTCCTCACCTGTCTCTCTTCTCCTGTCTGTCCTCACCTGTCTGTCCTCACCTGTCTCTCTTCTTCTTTCTGTCCTCTCTTGTCTGTCCTCATCTGTCTCTCCTGTCTGTCCTCACCTGTCTCTCCTCTCCTGTCTGTCCTCACCTGTCTGTCCTCACCTGTCTCTCTTCTCCTGTCTGTCCTCACCTGTCTCTCTTCTCCTGTCTGTCCTCACCTGTCTGTCCTCTCCTGTCTGTCCTCACCTGTCTCTCTTCTCCTGTCTGTCCTCACCTGTCTGTCCTCACCTGTCTCTCTTCTCCTGTCTGTCCTCAACTGTCTGTCCTCTCCTGTCTGTCCTCACCTGTCTCTCCTGTCTGTCCTCACCTGTCTCTGCTCTCCTGTCTGTCCCCACCTGTCTCTCCTGTCTGTCCTCACCTGTCTCTCCTCTCCTGTCTGTCCTCACCTGTCTCTCCTCTCCTGTCTGTCCTCACCTGTCTCTCCTGTCTGTCCTCACCTGTCTGTCCACACCTGTCTGTCCTCACCTGTCTCTCCTCTCCTGTCTGTCCTCACCTGTCTCTCCTCACCTGTCTCTCCTGTCTGTCCTCTCCTGTCTGTCCTCACCTGTCTGTCCTCTCCTGTCTGTCCTCACCTGTCTCTCGTCTCCTGTCTGTCCTCACCTGTCTCTCCTGTCTTGTCCTCACCTATCTCTCCTCTCCTGTCTGTCCTCTCCTGTCTCTCCTGTCTGTCCTCACCTGTCTTTCCTCTCCTGTCTGTCCTCTCCTGTCTCTCCTGTCTCTCCTCACCTGTCTCTCCTCACCTGTCTGTCCTCACCTGTCTGTCCACACCTGTCTGTCCTCACCTGTCTCTCCTGTCTTGTCCTCACCTATCTCTCCTCTCCTGTCTGTCCTCTCCTGTCTCTCCTGTGTCTGTCCTCACCTGTCTCTCCTCACCTGTCTGTCCTCACATGTCTCTCCTGTCTGTCCTCACCTGTCTGTCCTCACCTGTCTGTCCTCACCTGTCTCTCCTCTCCTGTCTGTCCTCACCTGTCTGTCCTCACTTGTCTGTCCTCCACTGTCTGTCCTCACCTCTCTGTCCTCACCTGTCTCTCCTCTCCTGTCTGTCCTCACCTGTCTGTCCTCACCTGTCCCTCCTCACCTGTCTCACCGGTCTGTCCTCACCTGTCTCACCTGTCTCTCCTCACCTGTCTTTCCTAACCTGTCTCATCTGTCTCCCCTCACCTGTCTGTCCTCACCTGTCTGTCCTCACCTGTCACTCCTCACCTGTCTCACCTCCCCTGTCTCTCCTCACCTGTCTCACCTGTCTGTCCTCACCTGTCTCACCTGTCCCTCCTCACCTGTCTCACCTCCCCTGTCTCTCCTCACCTGTCTCTCCTCACCTGTCTCACCTGTCTCTCCTCACCTGTCTCTTCTCACCTGTCTCTCCTCACCTGTCTCTCCTCCCCTGTCTCACCTGTCTGTCCTCACCTGTCTCACCTGTCTGTCCTCACCTGTCTCACCTGTCTGTCCTCACCTGTCTGTCCTCACCTGTCTCACCTGTCTGTCCTCACCTGTCTGTCCTCACCTGTCTCATCTGTCCTCACCTGTCTGTCCTCATCTGTCCTCACCTGTCTCTCCTCTCCCGTCTCACCTCCCCTGTCTCTCCTCACCTGTCCCTCCTCACCTGTCTCGTCACCTGTCTCTCGTCACCTGTCTCACCTGTCTGTCCTCACCTGTCTCTTGTCACCTGTCTCTCGTCACCTGTCTCACCTGTCTGTCCTCACCTATCTGTCCTCACCTGTCTCACCAGGTCTGGTCTCCTGGAGGCTGGTGATGGACCGTCTCTCTGTCCTCCTGCTGCATCTCCTTCTGTCTCTTCAGAGTCTGCAGCGCCTCCTCTGGTGGATTCTGGAACTGCACATCGTCAAGATCACCTCCTGCTACATCATCTGGGTCTGTGTGAAGGAGGTGAGACAGGTGCTGTCTGTGTGTCTGTGTGAAGGAGGTGAGACAGGTGCTGTCTGTGTGTCTGTGTGAAGGAGGTGAGACAGGTGCTGTCTGTGTGTCTGTGTGAAGGAGGTGAGACAGGTGCTGTCTGTGTGAAGGAGGTGAGACAGGTGCTGTCTGTGTGTCTGTGTGAAGGAGGTGAGACAGGTGCTGTCTGTGTGTCTGTGTGAAGGAGGTGAGACAGGTGCTGTCTGTGTGAAGGAGGTGAGACAGGTGCTGTCTGTGTGTCTGTGTGAAGGAGGTGAGACAGGTGCTGTCTGTGTGAAGGAGGTGAGACAGGTGCTGTCTGTGTGAAGGAGGTGAGACAGGTGCTGTCTGTGTGTCTGTGTGAAGGAGGTGAGACAGGTGCTGTCTGTGGGCCTTTCTCATTTCTCGAATTCCCCTTCTCGACTCCTATCCTCGAGACTTCGTCCCGGCCACAGGAGATGCGAGCCGAGGAGAGAGGAGGGGAGAGGAGGGGAGAGAGGAGGGGAGAGAGGAGGGAGAAGGGGAGCCGAGGAGAGAGAAGGGGAGCCGAGGAGAGAGGAGGGGAGAGAGGAGGGGAGCCGAGGAGAGAGGAGGGGAGAGAGGAGGGGAGAGAAGGGGAGAGAGGAGGGGAGAGAGGAGAGAGAAGGGGAGCCGAGGAGAGAGAAGGGGAGCCGAGGAGAGAGGAGGGGAGCCGAGGAGAGAGGAGGGGAGCCGAGGAGAGAGGAGGGGAGCCGAGGAGAGAGGAGGGAAGCCGAGGAGAGAGGAGGGGAGCCGAGGAGAGAGGAGGAGGGGAGCCGAGGAGAGAGGAGGGGAGCCGAGGAGAGAGGAAGGAGAACTCCTCTCCTCTGAGCGGTCATCTTAAAGAGACGTCCACTAATGATGACAGGAGGCTCAGCCTACTTTGATTCATTCACAGGGCGGGTCATGAGACAATAACAGGCTATATGCGGACACACACACACACACATGTCTCTCTCTCTCTCTCAGGTGTGTGTGTTTACCTGTCTCTCTCTCAGGTGTGTGTGTTTACCTGTCTCTCTCTCAGGTGTGTGTGTTTACCTGTCTCTCTCTCTCTCTCAGGTGTGTGTGTTTACCTGTCTCTCTCTCAGGTGTGTGTGTTTACCTGTCTCTCTCTCTCTCAGGTGTGTGTGTTTACCTGTCTCTCTCTCAGGTGTGTGTGTTTACCTGTCTCTCTCTCTCAGGTGTGTGTGTTTGCCTGTCTCTCTCTCTCTCTCAGGTGTGTGTGTTTGCCTGTCTCTCTCAGGTGTGTGTGTTTACCTGTCTCTCTCTCAGGTGTGTGTGTTTACCTGTCTCTCTCTCTCTCAGGTGTGTGTGTTTACCTGTCTCTCTCTCAGGTGTGTGTGTTTACCTGTCTCTCTCTCAGGTGTGTGTGTTTACCTGTCTCTCTCTCTCAGGTGTGTGTGTTTACCTGTCTCTCTCTCTCTCAGGTGTGTGTGTTTACCTGTCTCTCTCTCAGGTGTGTGTGTTTACCTGTCTCTCTCTCAGGTGTGTGTGTTTACCTCTCTCTCTCTCAGGTGTGTGTGTTTACCTCTCTCTCTCTCAGGTGTGTGTGTTTACCTGTCTCTCTCTCTCAGGTGTGTGTGTTTGCCTGTCTCTCTCAGGTGTGTGTGTTTACCTGTCTCTCTCTCAGGTGTGTGTGTTTACCTGTCTCTCTCTCTCTCTCAGGTGTGTGTGTTTACCTGTCTCTCTCTCAGGTGTGTGTGTTTACCTGTCTCTCTCTCAGGTGTGTGTGTTTACCTGTCTCTCTCTCAGGTGTGTGTGTTTACCTCTCT
>NW_027262078.1:0-45406 GCF_902827115.2 Pseudochaenichthys georgianus | reverse complement strand
CTACCAGAGTATTTTTAAACACGAGTTTCTGTACTTCTACTTGAGTAAAGGATGCGTGTACTTCTACTTGAGTAAAGGATGTGTGTACTTCTACTTGAGTAAAGGATGTCAGTACTTCTACTTCTACCAGAGTATTTTTAAACACGAGTTTCTGTACTTCTACTTGAGTAAAGGATGTGTACTTCTACTTGAGTAAAGGATGTGTGTGCTTCTACTTTAGTAAAGGATGCGTGTACTTCTACTTGAGTAAAGGATGTGTGTACTTCTACTTGAGTAAAGGATGTGTGTACTTCTACTTGAGTAAAGGATGTGTGTACTTCTACTTGAGTAAAGGATGTGTGTACTTCTTCTTGAGTAAAGGATGTGTGTACTTCTACTTGAGTAAAGGATGTCAGTACTTCTACTTGAGTAAAGGATGTGTGTACTTCTCCTTGAGTAAAGGATGTGTGTACTGCTACTTGAGTAAAGGATGTGTGTACTTCTACCTGAGTAAAGGATGTGTGTACTTCTACTTGAGTAAAGGATGTGTGTACTTCTACTTGAGTAAAGGATGTGTCTACTTCTACTTGAGTAAAGGATGTGTGTACTTCTCCTTGAGTAAAGGATGTGTGTACTGCTACTTGAGTAAAGGATGTGTGTACTTCTACCTGAGTAAAGGATGTGTGTACTTCTACTTGAGTAAAGGATGTGTGTACTTCTACTTGAGTAAAGGATGTCAGTACTTCTACTTGAGTAAAGGATGTGTACTTTTCTCTCCCTGAAACCCCAGAAGAGCAGCTCCGCACTGGGGTAGCTGTGGGGATGGGCATGGTGTCTCTGGAGGAAATCTCTCGCACCGCCTCTGCTTTCCAGGAGAAAGGATACAAGAAGGTCAGCCCCTTCTTCGTGCCTCGAATCCTCGTCAACATGGCCGCCGGGCACATCAGCATCCGGCACAAACTGAAGGGCCCCAACCATGCCGTTTCTACAGCTTGCACGACGGGAGTTCACGCCATCGGAGACGCTGCCAGATTCATATCCTACGGAGATGCCGATGCGATGGTGGCGGGTGGAGCAGAGTCCTGCGTGGGTCCTTTGTCTGTAGCCGGGTTCTCCAGAGCAAGGGCCCTCGCTACCAAGTGGAACGATGATCCTCCGAAGGCTTCCAGGCCCTTCCACCCAGAGAGAGCAGGCTTTGTGATGGGAGAGGGGGCCGCCGTGGTGCTTCTGGAGGAGAGGGAGCACGCTGCGAGGAGAGGAGCCCGAATATACGCCGAGGTTCTGGGGTACGGGCTCTCGGGGGACGCCAGCCACATCACGGCCCCCACCGCTGACGGAGACGGAGCCTTCAGGTCTCTAGCTTTCATCGTGCACGGAGTTTCAGCTTGTGGTTTCAACGTTTAAGTAATAATATATAATGCAGTAAAACTCTTGTCACTTATTAAAGTAGTGGTTCCAAACGTTGGCATCGAATTATAGATCAATCAGACACAATCTAAGTCAAGATTATTCATTCCAGTTTTACTCCAATACTTGTTTTCAATAACAACAACAACCCAATAGTACTATCTTCTAAGTCATATGTTATTATTACACATGGATCCAAACTCTCTCAGAGATGGCAAAAATTACCATTCCCTCTAATTTAGCGTATTGTATCTTTTTTGAAACACAATTTAAAGCTAAAACAAAATGTCCAAATCAACAATGTTTGGGGCGGTGGTGGCGAAGTCGATAGGGACTTGGCTTGGCAACTGGAAGGTCACCAGTTCAAGTCCCGGCAAGACCAAGTGCTACCGAGGTGTCCCTGAGCAAGGCAGCGTTCAAAATGGCAGCCCGGGCGCTGTTCAAAATGGCAGCACACTGCTCCGAACACTAGGATGGGTCAAATGCAGAGAAACAATTTCCCCACGGGGATTAATAAAGTAAATCAAATCAAAATTAAAATCTCCAAACCTATTTATCACCGTGTAATATTCCACTTCTTTGTACTGACCTCTGCCCTCTGCCCTCTCAGATGCATGTCGGCGGCCCTCAGAGATGCGGGGGTTTCTCCTTCAGACGTGACGTACGTTAACGCTCACGCCACCTCCACTCCTTTGGGAGACGCCGCTGAAAACGCCGCCATCAAGAAGCTGTTCCATGAGAGCGCCGAGCAGCTGCGCGTCTCCTCCACGAAAGGGGCCACGGGGCACCTGTTAGGGGCCGCAGGGGCTCTGGAGGCAGCTTTCACGGCCCTCTCCTGCTTCCACGGGGTCCTTCCTCCCACCCTGAACCTGGACCGCACAGATCCAGAGTTCGACCTGAACTACGTGGCCTTCACCGCGCAGAGGTGGAGCGCCGAGGGGCGGAGAGTCGCTCTCACTAACTCCTTCGGGTTCGGAGGCACCAACGCCTCGCTGTGTCTCGGCAGCATGTGAACGCACTCGTTAGGAGAGCATTGGCTTTAAGAGGACAGTGCACACAGAAAAACACTGATACGTCAAAAAGTGTGAATTGAAAAGGAAATTGCTCCATTAAAAAGATCATGTGTTGACTTTAGTTAAATGTGTTTTCTGTCCACGGGTTCCACGACATGGTATATGGTTCGTCTAGACCAGGGGTGTCAAACTCAAGGCCCGGGGGCCAAATCCGGCCCGCGACGTCATTTCATGCGGCCCCACAAGAGCTTGCAAAGAATATAATATGTTTATTATACGGTTACATGCCGATTTACAGTAGCACGTTGCCCATAAACTACATGTCCCACAATGCATCTCAAATATGCCTTCTTTCTTAGAATTTGACCTTTTCTCAAAATGTCTTTTTTTCCAGAATTTGGCTTTTCTTTTTGAATCATTTTGAGACATTCTCACTGAAGAGACTTCCAATTATTTGCCCTATCTTCTGCTTTCAGATGTAGTTAATTATGAAGTTATTACCCTATCCGATAATAATCCAATGCAGAGGCAATAATGTAATATAATACATTATTTTATATATATTAAATATTTATATATGTCTTTTTATATAGTCTTAAAGTTACAACCGGCCCTTTGAGTGCAACCATAATGTGAATGTGGCCCGTGATGAAATTGAGTTTGACACCTAAGTTAATGAACTTGTAAAATAAAAGACCAAGAAGTGTTTTTTGAGGCAAATATAAATACATTCTGATCATCAAGGGGTATTGAAGTTGTGTCGGTGTGTCAGCAGCATCTGAACGGACTCATTAGGAGAGTAATTATTGACTTTTAAAGGAAATTGGCCCATTAAAATAAACTATACGTTTCCTTTAATTGCATTTATTTTGTCCACCGGAAACCAAAAATTGTGAATTGAGCCAATTAAATAAAACATCTGATCATTAAGGGATATTAAAGATACGTGTCTGTCTCAGCAGCATCTGAACAGACTCATTATTGACTTTTAAAAAAGTGAAAAATGATTGGCTGACTTTAATTACCTTTACTTTGTCCTCAGGTTCCACAAAATGGTATTTTTTATTTTTAGTCTTCTGTTCATGTCTCGGTGTCTCGGCAGAATCTGAACAGACTCATTAAGAGAATAATTATATTATATTATATTTTATAAATTACATTAAAAAAACGATACGTTGACTTTAATTAATTGTATTTTTGTCCACAGGTTCCACAAAATTGTACTTGGTTTGTCAAACTAACTTCTTGCATAATAAAAGACCAGAACGTGTGAAAAGGCCATGTCACTGTTTCCCAGCAGCATGTGAACAGAGAGAATAACTATCATGATTGTATTTTCCAAACATTATCTTTTACTCATAAATATGCTTAAGAAAAGAAAACATGGCAAAATGAAATGGTTATCATTCAAAGCCATAACAATTTAGCGGGGAAACTGCATTGGTCTGCAGTTAGTCATCTCTTTGATCATCTGATAAATCCAAAGGGCCGCCAGATATTCTTAAACCATGTTGTCTATCCTTTTATATACAACATACCTGGAGGCGGGACAACAGAAGCACGGCACTTTACTGTTTACTGCTTTAAGAAAGAGAAACAATTAACACGAAACTGACCAAATAAAGTTGAACCCAAGGAACCAGGTGGGTGACAAACGCTCCATAGAAAACTACAATCATGGCGGCTAATCGTAAATAACCTCATATGGAATAACAGGAGCTCTGAAATGAAACCATTGATAACAAAATAGCACTGCTTTTAATTGTATGCATAATTCTTCGATCATTTAAGACGAAACTGGTTCATTTTCCCCATGTCATGTCTTACGCTGTCTCTTTTTAATATTGTAAATCCTGCACGACACTTCTGCTCCACCTCTTGAATGAAGTATATAGTATTTGTCTTATTATATTGTACTGTATTCAGTCTCTCACATATTTATATTGTGTGTAAATATTGTCTTTATGTTTAATTAGTACTACAATCCTTTTACATAGGCCTATCCTTTTTTTAAATAGCTTTAATTATAAAGATTGCTATATTTATAATTGCAATCTTTTTTCTTCTGAATATTATTATTTCTGTGTCTTTGTGTGTACCAAACACTATAAAATATCTCGTAGGTGTAAACCTACTTGGATGGACGGACTACATTTCCCATGAGCACTGTGTGTATTGCGTTCTTATCAACGTAACCATGGGAACAGCACTAAAGCCTCTCGCTCTCTCTCTGCTGTCAGTTTGTCTGCAGCTCAGAGAAGGCAGGACGCTCTGCTTTCAGACATCAGAAATACTTATACATATTAATACTTATACATATATGTAGCCTACTGGTTTATCGTGACACGTAGTAAGTACAGGTAACTCGCTTTGGTTTATATCTAGTCTTTATTAGCCGGCTCGTTCTGCTAGGCTAACTTTGCTGAGTGGCTAACGCTCAGGTGAACGGAGAGGATGCTGGAGTCCATTAAAGTCACAGGTAATCTGCATTTATCTTCTCTTTCTGTTGAGTGTAGTGACTGTAGCTGGAAGTGCAGTCACCTGGAGGAGTCACTGCATATCAGGGACAAGGATTACATACATGTAATATTCCTTTATAGCAAGGAGGTCAATTAAAGCTACCTGTGTACCAACAACTAGCTAGTTAAATTAGCATGATAGCTTAGGGAAAGGAGGGAGAAGTACTCAGATCTTGTACTTGAGTAAGAGTAGAAGTACTGAGATCTTGTACTTGAGTAAAAGTAGAAGTACTCAGATCTTGAACTTGAGTAAAAGTAGAAGTACTCAGATCTTGTACTTGAGCAAAGTAGAAGTACTCAGATCTTGTACTTGAGTAAAAGTAGAAGTACTCAGATCTTGTACTTGAGTAAGAGTAGAAGTATTGAGATCTTGTACTTGAGTAAGAGTATAAATACTCAGATCTTGTACTTGAGTAAGAGTATAAATACTCAGATCTTGTACTTGAGTAAGAGTATAAATACTCAGATCTTGTTCTCGAGTAAAAGTAGAAATACTCAGATCTTGTACTTGAGTAAGAGTAGAAGTACTCAGATATTGTACATGAGTAAGAGTATAAATACTCAGATCTTGTACTTTAGTAAAAGTAGAAATACTCAGGTCTTGTACTTGAGTAAGAGTAGAAGTACTGAGATATTGTACTTGAGTAAGAGTAGAAGTACTGAGATCTTGTACTTGAGTAAGAGTAGAAATACTCAGGTCTTGTACTTGAGTAAGAGTAGAAATACTCAGATCTTGTACTTGAGTAAGAGTAGAAATACTCAGGTCTTGTACTTGAGTAAGAGTAGAAATACTCAGGTCTTGTACTTGAGTAAAAGTAGAACGTACTCAGAGTGTAGTAATACTCTGTTAGGAGTAGAAGTACACAGTTGCATACAAATTAAAATTAGCTCACAACTGACATTTTTCTTATGTTGCACGTACCTTGTTTAGTATGTTAGGGCTAAGACACGTTGATAGTGTGTTCCATGACTGTAAATAAGCGTACCTGGCCTTAGAGTACATGTCAGTACTCGGTATAATACATACTGTGTCTTTGAGTGCCTGTGTTAGTGTATCACAGCCTGTGTTGTTGAGAGTTATGGCAGAGTGTACTCGGTGCTGATTGATGCTCTTCATCTGTTCATCATGGTGACGTCTGAACGGCCGGCGCTTCAGTCTTGATTTATTCTGTAGTTGAAGTACACAGGTTTCAGGACTGTGTTGTCTCTCGTAACTTTCATATGATCAAAGGTAACTGGCTGGGAATAAAACACCCAGGAGATGCTTGGCTGCTCACTTCCTGGCCTACAGTAGGAAGTGATATAAGACCATCATTTGAGGCTGATCTGAAAGATGAGATAACCAGCTGAAGTGTTAGATAATAGTGTGTGAGAGTCCTCGTGTCTCCTCCGTCCTGCCGGCATTAGTTTCTGTCTGTGGTCGATTCTGCCTCAGCGCTCCAGCCTCTATCCTGCCTCTCTGTGGTGACGATGTTCCAGCTCACCTTACTGGAAACTGCTCAGACCTGCCCTCTGACCCCTGAGCCTTCCTGCCCTCTGACCCCTGAGCGTTCCTGCCCTCTGACCCCTGAGCGTTCCTGCCCTCTGACCCCTGAGCCTTCCTGCCCTCTGACCCCTGAGCGTTCCTGCCCTCTGACCCCTGAGCGTTCCTGCCCTCTGACCCCTGAGCCTTCCTGCCCTCTGACCCCTGAGCGTTCCTGCCCTCTGACCTCTGAGCGTTCCTGCCCTCTGACCCCTGAGCGTTCCTGCCCTCTGACCCCTGAGCGTTCCTGCCCTCTGACCCCTGAGCGTTCCTGCCCTCTGACCCCTGAGCGTTCCTGCCCTCTGACCTCTGAGCGTTCCTGCCCTCTGACCCCTGAGCGTTCCTGCCCTCTGACCCCTGAGCGTTCCTGCCCTCTGACCCCTGAGCATTCCTGCCCTCTGACCCCTGAGCGTTCCTGCACTCTGACCCCTGAGCGTTCCTGCCCTCTGACCCCTGAGCGTTCCTGCCGGGCTCTGGAATCATTCCCTCTGAGATGGAAGACGCTCAAGAGACTGTGTCAGAAACACCATTATGGCTCTGAAGGACACCACAATGTGGGGAAAGAAAGTTGTAACTTGCTGAGATGCTAAAACAAATAGTGATTGCAAATGTTGTTTCTATATGTATCACCTTTTAGCTTGTCATTGGTACAGATCTAATCGTATCCCTCCTTGATAAGAGGATCAAGCTGTCTGTGAAGGCGTCTGATCCTAAAGTTAGCAGCTCACGCTCTCACTGTCTTCGCTCACTGGTGTCTCGTCTCCCTTCTTTCAGAAAGACTCCACTGGCCTGAAGTAGAAATGTCCAAAAAGTACATCCTGAACTCGGCTGACAAGGCGCTGAGTCCGGGCCAGGTTTACCTGGAGAAGATTTCCTCCAGCGTCCTCAAAGACCTCTTCAGCAGCGGCAGCTACAACGCCCTGCTGCAGGCGGAGGAACAAGAGAAGAAGAGTCCCAAGCCCTTCAAGAGGCCAAAAACATCTGTGAAATATGGCGCCACAGTAACAACCAAAAGAAAAGCCCCTAAAAAGTGTCGAGCACCAGATGTAGGCGTTAAACCAGCACAGACAAACCGAGTCCTCTCAGGAAATCTGTCCAAACCAGCTCGAAACATCGCAGTAGTGGGAAGTACGATGGGGTTGAACCCTCGTACGGCCCCACCGACCAGGAAGACCCTGAGTTCCCCTCGCACTAAACTCCCCTCGCTGCACAAAGCATCCGTCACACGGGAAGTGGAGAACACCAAGAGGCTCTGCATCCTCTCCGCCATCAAGCCGTCCAACGTGGAGAAAGAGAAGGCCAAGTTCTTCAAGTCTGACTTCAACTACAACCCACAGTTTGAGTACAGCAACCCGGTTCCTCCGCTGGTTCTGGCCCGGCACAGCATCGCCTCCGATCGCTTCCTCACACAGGTAACGTTCTCTGTCTTTGTTAGAAACACACTTTTTCGCTAAATCTCCATATTCTGACTTTTTCTAAAGATTCTGACCTTTTCTAAAAATGTTGACCTTTTCAAAAAATTCTGACTTTTTCTAAAAAAAAATTACTTTTTCTAAAAAATCTAAAAATTATGACTTTCGCAAAATCTCCATATTCTGACCTTTTCTAAAGATTCTGACCTTTTCTAAAATTCAGATTAGCTCCACGTCAGAAATGAGCATGCTTGATGTCTCTCTCCATAGAGGCTGAGTCATCATGTTGATCACATAGCTATCATCTGCCTCAAGCAGTCCTGATGCTCTTCCAGGTCATCTCACATCCTGTCATGTTCACAGCTACAGTTGATAGCCTTGTTAGCATGCTACTCTCATGTTGGAGGAGGACATTCAGGATTTTCCCAACAGTCTTTTTGGAACATTTGAATAATTTTTCCTTGGATTGTTCGGCTAGGCGAGAGCAATAACAGCCGTAACAAATAAGCCTTCCAAGTGGACTGTATCTATATTATTGAGGCAACAGACAACATGTTTTCTGTATTTTAACAATAGCTTAAATGACTTTGTGCAATACAAAAGCAAAAGAGGCATTAATATAGTTTTTAAACACTGATAAACCCTTTGAGCACTACTTCCCTGAATGGCAGACTAGCTTGTGAACAAACCGGCAGCTAAAAAGGCAGATGTGTTTTCTCTGGAGAGGGAGGAGACCAAAACAGAGCTAAGAGTGAAAATTGGACGTGCATTCATGGGTTTAACTTGTTGTAAAGTTCCCCCTGAGGTTTCCAATAACTACCATCAGGTTGGACCCATTCTTACTGATCATTATCCCCAGTCTTTGTAATGGTTTGAAAGCATCTTAAGTTCTCTTTCAAAGTAAAACTGAAGACCTTGCTTGTACGCTGCACGAACAGAGAAAGTACATTTGGTCATGAGGTGCAGAATGACACCAATTTGGGCCAGAAGCATCATTCATCAACTTCCCTGGTGCATTAGTTCAGCGCTGAGGCGGCTGGTCTCAGATCTGCAGACTGAGACCTCGGAGACTTCCTGCCAATGCTGTTTAACGTCATGGAGGATCAGAGCTGATTCAGAAGAGTAGGTTACCTAAGAGAAAGGGAAGGTGGGTGGGATGATGAATTAATTCCGGATACAGAGGACTTTATTAAGCAAACACTGGAGGATTTGTCATTGGGCTTCTTAAGACAACATTAAGATTTCAACGTCTTTTTTGCAATATGCACAAAAGCTACTTGGTAGTTGTTGGCAATGGACATCTGAAGTCCCAGGGTCTTCCAGCAGTTATAATACAATATACTTAAGAAATAAAATACATCAAAATGGTGGAAATGACACAGTGGAGCAAGTAGAAAAGCTGGAATATGTGAAATAGGTAGAAAAATGGCAAATAAAGACAGTACGTTGGAATAATATATACATATGTGGACGGAAAACAGATGTATATGCTATGAACAAGAAGATAAAGACACGTTTCACACATCAGGCATTTACCAGCCACATTAATAATCATGTTAGATAAGTAACACTAGAGCTGTAGAAGAATCACACCAAAAAAAGACAAGAATTAAAATGCATATTCTGAACTATCCTCCACGAATACATGCAGAGTGAGAAGGAAAACAGTGGTGTTGGGTTTCAGGCTTTTTTTAGAAAGTCGTGCACAGACACGACAAAGGAAAGCGTGAGAGGAAGATTTCAACAAGAAACGCAGTCAACCGATTCTGCCCTAGTTTGGCAATCTTTCTGCGATGCCTTTCCAAAGACCCCTTTCGCTTTAATCTCATTTGTCTGACAGAATGATAATTAATCAGTGGGAATAGAGGGTATTAATACTCATTAGAGTTCACTGTAATGAAGCAGCCCTTAAATTAATATTCATTCATTGTAAAGCCAGACTGTGCGCTAGAGTTACACAGGAACTTTAATTATAAATTAGTGTGAAGCCGGACTAATGGCAGGAATCACTCTCTACATACTGGACATGATAAATACATAATAAAGGATAAGAACACCATCTTCAGTATCTCTTAAAGATTATATCATGCTGTTAATAAATGATATCACTGGAGTTGTGAGGAGGTGGCTTTACTTTACTTCATTTGTGTTTTCATTTTTTCTGTTTTGCTTTATTTCCTTCGGTTTATTTTTGTTAAAAATCCAGTTATCATTTGTTAATAAACACCACCTTAGTTGCACTTACTCCTTACCTATTGACCTGCTTCTTACACATATCCCAAAGGCTCAGTTTACTGTAATTATAAGAAGAGCTAGACGTATACATTTGCCACTTGTTTAAAGATTTATTGGGGATATACTGGTGTAAGTTCACAGTCTTTGTTGCATATTAAGTACCAAGAAACTGCAGAAACAGAAATGCAAAACCAGTTTGGAGGTCATTTAGAAGCTCTGTCTTTATATCAGTTTGTCCACAAGGAGAACAGACAAGTTTACTTTTCAATTGTCAGATGTCCAGATCTTTATGTGTCGCATCAGCATTCTTAAAAATGAAATAATTGGTTGAACTCTTATCTTATCTAAATCGTAGTAATCTCATGTTTTAAACTCTCCCAACATGTATTCATAGTCATCGTGTAGCTATTAGGCATTAAGAGAGGTGGTATCAGTGTACAAATGAAAAGAGATGTTGGGTTTTATTGTCAATAAGAGCAACCTAAACCCTAAACCCCATAGGATGAAGAGGAATCGACAACTCCTCTACTTCCCATAGTTCGTCGTTAAAAATATGTAGTATTTGTCTTTTCTATAAGTCAATATTCTTAAAAATTAAATAATGGGTTGAACACTTATCTTAGCTCGATCATTGTTATCTAATGTTTTAAACTCTCCCAACATGTATTCAGAGTCATTCTTTAGCTATTCTAAGAGAGAGATGCTCTAAGAGAGGTGGTATCAGTTTAAACATGAAACGAGATGTTGGGTTTTATTGTAAGAAAAATGCATAATGTACCCAGTATAGAGCCCTGAGGAACCCCATAGTTGGTCGTTAAAAAGTTTTAGTATTTGTCTTTTCTTTATGTGTCGGGTCAAAATTCTTAAAAATCAAATAATGGGTTGAACACTGATCATAGCTCAATCATTGTAATATAATGTTTTAAACTCTCCCAATATGTATTCATAGTCATCCTGTAGCTATTAGGCTCTAGGAGAGGTGGTATCAGCGTAAAAACGAAATGAGATGTTGGGTTTTATTGTAAATAAGAGCAGCATTTAATTTAAAATGTACCCAGTATAGAGCCCTGAGGAACCCCATAGTCGGTCGTTAAAAGGTTGTAGTATTTTTCTTTTCTTTACGTGTCGGGTCAAAATTCTTAAAAATAAAATAATGGGTTGAACAGAACACTTATCTTAGCTCGATAATTGTAATCTAATGTTTTAAACTCTCCCAACAGGTATTCATAGTCATTCTTTAGCTATTCTAAGAGAGAGATGCTCTAAGAGAGGTGGTATCAGTGTAAAAATGAAATGAGATGTTGGGTTTTATTGTAAGAAAAAAAAGAATGTACCCAGTATAAAGCCCTGAGGAACCCCATAGTTGGTCGTTAAAAAGTTGTAGTATTTGCCTTTTTCTTTTCTTCTATACGAGTCGTCTGACTAACTTTGATTTGTTTAATATCTGTCTAACAGTCTAGGTTTCTTGCTATCTCATATAGCTTCTCATCAGCACATCTTGCAGTTATTGCCAAGTCCTTTATGTCTGTTGTAACTTTCTTTATTGAAGGCAGTAACATTATTTGTTTATTTGCTTCCTGACAAAAGTTAAGGACGACATTTTTGACATTAAATGCTTTTATTTTAAAGTGCAAGTATGTATCCTTTTCGTTCGAGTGCATTTTCCCCGTCTACTACCGTTCTTGTTGGAAACAGTTACAATAATATAAAGTAACAACGTTCAGTTTGGACTAGACTCGCTTTGTTTTTCTTTCAAACCTGCCATTATTCAACAATGTCCTCCGCATCACCAGCAGTATGTTTCCTCCTCTCTTCAGGCGGTGAACATCATGGAGTTGGCTCTGCAGAGGTACGGCAGCTATGAGAAGTTTGAACAAGCCACCGGAGGAAATCTGCTGAGCAAGAGTCGCGTCTGCCACAACGTCAAGAAGTACATGGAGAAGGAGGGCTGTGTGGGGGAGGTACGAGGAGAAAAACACATGCATTTACTTTAAAATGTGCACAATCTTAAGGCGTTGTAGTTGGATTTCAACTCCACCAAGCGCAGTTCTGACAGTTCCCACTTCAGGTTATTTAAGATAAAGTCAAAAAGTTGGATGTCAGGAGAATCTTCATCACGAGCAGGAAGATTCTCCTGACGTTGTGTAATCAGACTTTTGCGCCACTTTCAATCCAATTTCCAGCCTGACTGAGGGGTATTTTGTGTATATGTTGTTGTATGCCTTGCAACATTACGTCCTTACTACTTTTTGCATCTTTCTACTGGTTTAATATGTAATTGTGTGGCAAAACAATGGCTCGTGAACACACAAATAGTCATGAATAACTCCAATTGCATTTCTGCACTTGTTGTGAAGTCATTAAGAGGCTGTTGTTTGTAGCGTGGTGTCTTTGGGGGGTGTTCTGGATGCTGACATGATATCAGATCAGCAGCGTCACAGCCAATCAGCTCCGGGGAGAATCAGACCTTGCAAAAAACCAGTCGCTCCCTGAAGTCATCCTGCACTTTGCTTTATGTAACCACCAACAAAGACACGTTACATCACCGGGTTATTAATGGCCCACTGAACACACACACCGAGCATCCTTGGGAGAGTCTTAATAGGTTTAGACAGTGAAGGAAATACAAGAGAGGGAATAGCATTCAAGGAGAACCCAAACGATAAACTCACACAACTCTTTCTGCACCAATCGTGTCGAGCCGAGCTTCAAATGACAGTATACGTTTTTCTGTTACCCAGATGATATGTTCGCAGTCTGCAGAGACACAACTTATTTATAGACATTATTTGAATACTTATCCGCCTACTCAGACATGTTATTAGCACATAACAGGCAGGACAGAGTCACAAGAACACAAGCTTTGTAACTAACCCTAAAAAGACACTTATCATCAGTTGTCGTGCACATATCTAGTGCTGAGTAGGTGTTGATGGCTTTATTGTGGCTTCTGGGGCTTTTATTTAAAAAACCAACCTTTTCCTGAGCTTCCTGTTGGGATACTTCACTGATGTTGGGAAGTTGTGTAAGTGGATTGGACAGGTTATAGGATAATATACAGCATTTATTTTACATTTAATTGTGAGTGTATGGTTGATGTGCCTCAGGGCCCCAATCAGAGGGTTAGGGGTTCTCCCCCTGGCTCCTACGGTCCATATGTCCACCCCAGCTTCACCTGTAGGCTCGGGGATAGTTATCTAATCATCACTCAATGTTCTTTGTAAATCTGTGGAGTGGTGAGACTCGGGCCTAGACGCCAAACCCAAACCGTATGCTGCTTCTAATAAACATATTAAGAAACACGTGAGCTGTCAGACTGAACTTTAGTTCTCGTTATGGCTGAGGATCTTACACCTCTGGGTCACCTACGCCCGAGAAGGATGTGTTCCAGGTGTCCCACGACAATAACCATCTCTGAGCGAGAGCTGCCCGCTCACAAGCTGGTAACAACAACAACATGCGAGGGCAGCCCCTCCTTACGGGGGACGGTGGCTGTCCGAGGCTGAGCGTCTGCGTCAGAGGGCGAAGGAGGAGGACATGCCGGGCGAAGGAGGAGGACATGCAGGGCGAAGGAGGACATGCAGGGCGAAGGAGGAGGACATGCAGGGCGAAGGAGGACATGCAGGGCGAAGGAGGAGGACATGCAGGGCGAAGGAGGAGGACATGCAGGGCGAAGGAGGAGGACATGCAGGGCGAAGGAGGAGGACATGCAGGGCGAAGGAGGAGGACATGCAGGGCGAAGGATCCCCCGACATGGTGTGACATGGTGTGTGTGTTCAACAGATCGTGGTGCAGGTGACGGAGGACCTGCTCTCCAGAGCCTCCATGACGGTGGTGAACAGCCGCCCGACCCTCACCATCAACATCTGCAGCGCCAGAGAGCACTGGCTGGAGGGGATGCTGCGGCACGAGATCGGTGAGGGGGGTCTTCTATGTGTGGGGTCCTGGAGGACGATAGTGTACTTAGTATTGTAGATTTATCATTTAGTCTCATTTCGGTATAACTTCCTTCTCTAATTCTCACTTCCTTAGAAACGACAGAGGCTGCTTCTTTGGCCGTTGTTAGGGTTGATCTCCAGGAACTCTTTATTTCATGGATTTAACTGATGGCAAGAAATACTCGTAAAGTACAAGTATCTTAAAATGTTGCTTGAGTACAATTCTTGAGTACATCTACTTAGTTACTTTACACCTCTGAGGATTGCACTTTGAATTGCCTTGTGTTTAAAAGTGCCTAAACTTGCCTGACGTGCGTTTTGAGTGGTTCCGGAAACTTCTCCCTCCCTCCTCCAGGAACTCATTATTTCCGCGGGCTGAACAACCTGCAGCAGCCGTGGAGCAGCGCGTCGGCCCGCAGGAGGCTCAACCTGAGGCCCCTGAACCCCACAGAGGAGGGTCTGGCCAGCCTGCACAGTGTCCTCTTCAGGAAGGACCCCACCCTGTGGAGAGCAGCTCTTCTGTACTACACCGTGCACCAGGCCAGCAGCATGTCCTTCTGCCAGCTCTTCCACTGCCTGGGGGGCTTCCTGCAGGACCCCAACACCCGCTGGGACTACTGCGTGAGGGCCAAGAGGGGCCAGAGGGACACCAAGCAGCCAGGTGAGGGTCCTCAGACCACTGCATTACATCATGTGTGCAATGCCTTGTCTTTTTATGCTGCTGCGACTCTAACATTTCCCAAATTGGGATCAATAAAGAAGTACTTATCTCATCTCCTCCTCCTCCTGCAGGATGCTTCAGTAAAGACCAGGTGTATCTGGACGGCATCCTGAAGATCCTGAGGTTCAGAGACAAGATCAACTTCCCCCTGCTGATGGCTCTGGGGAAGGTGAGGAGGACACCGCCTCCATCTTCATTTAATATATAATGTATATATTCACCGACTCACTGAGCAGCGGTGTGACATTGATCCACTGGATGATCTTCAGAAGCGTTTCCCGCCTTTTCGTCGGCTTTTCCTTCCTTCCTTCTTCCTTCCTTCTTCCTTCTTTCGTCCTTCCTTCTTTCTTCTTTCTTCCTCCTTCCCTCATTCCTTCTTCCTTCCTTCTTTCTTTCTTCCTCCTTCCTTCTTCCTTCCTTCTTCTTTCCTTCCTTCTTCCCTCATTTCTTCTTTCTTCCTTCCTTCCTTCCTTCTCTCCTCTCCTCACTATCTCAGGACTTTTAAAGGCCCAGTTAGAAACGTAACATACACATTTCTATATATGTATTGTATTGACAGTAACTCGTATCTGTGTATCCTTTTGAGTACAATATCTCAGGACCTCTGGAGTTCCTGAGTTCAACAGGGAACTGATGAGACGCTTGATTTCACGTGAATCCAAAATAAACTGACATGCGGTGTGAACACAGGACCAGTTCCATTGCTCCAACGGTTCTGGTTCTGACGGTCCCTCGTAACGTCTGAGTGTAACTGCAGCCGGCCGTGTCTCTTGTATTCCCCAGGTGTCCTTCGAGGACGTGGATCGCCTGAAGGCGTCGGCTCAGATGGAGAACGTGAGGATTCCTCACTTCCTGCAGGACCAGAGCCGATACTCCGAGCAGCTGCTGAAGATCATGGAGACCAATCAGCTGAGCGACCGGGAGCTGAGGAGCATCATCTGACTCACACACACACACACACACACACTCACACTCACTCACTCACTCACTCACTCACTCACTAACATACACACACACACACACACACACACACACACACACACACACACACACACACACACACACACACACACACACACACACACACACACACACACACACACACACACACACACACACACACACACACACACACACACACACACACACACACACACACACACACACTGCCATTACCCAGCATGCTGCACGTTCGTGAGGTACGTTAGCTTCCTGTGATGCAGGTTCTTCAGTGCCAACCCCTCTGAATACTAACATGTCTTCATTCAAAGAGTTTGATGCCAACTGTCTCATTTCACCGTCTCCACGCTCACTGAGGTTTGGGAATGTTCCAGAGCGTAGAAATGCCGGTGGGAGAAACGTGGGCTCTGTTTCCAAAGCAGGTTAGACCTCTGACCCTCTGACGCTCGAAGCCCATTCAGATCCACACACTTTGTTCGTCTCTGATCGGGAACTCTCTTGCCGAAAGTGGACATTACGCATGTCATTAATATCCAACAGAAGGACAGATATATATCATAACGCAGTTTACAACACACAGAATCCATTAAGGCTGCGGCCACACGAGGACGAAAACGGCTAAACGCATAGGATTAACGTAAACGCAATCACAAACAAGCTTCCGTCCGCACGCAATAATTATCCGGATAGTGTCTGCCCACACGAGACCGCTCCGTTTAGCTCCAACCGCTGGAGAAGCTGCAGTACATGCAGGAGCCTCTACGTGGCGCTGTGCCTCCACAAGAGCAGCGAAGAAGCATGGTTGTCATGGTTGCCCTTCTGTTTATTCTCCGCGGTGGGGGCCGAGGGAACCGGGCAGAGTTTTTCGCCAGTCAGCGTGTATTAAAGTTTAAATCTTCCGGACTAAATGATAAAAGTGCCGGTCAAAGGTCTTCTTTGTTATTTATTGAGCTTTAAAACAAATGAATAACGACTCTATATCATATAATGATAAAATACACGGAGCCTCTCTTTTTCCTCCCGCTCTCTCAGCGTCAGTGTCTGTTCCATGCAGCAGCTCATCCAGTAACGAGTGACCCGGCCGACAGTACAAATAAACATATTTATAGCTAGTTTAGTTTGAGAGGTAATTAAAATAGCTAAGGTGATGATCTGACTTGAAGTGTGTGTTTTGCTGCAGCGGGAGGAGCTGCAGGTGAGCAGAGCTGCGTGTCTCCGTCCTGTCAGATTAGACTTCACTCGCGAGAGAAAGATAAATAATCTGAATTCAGGGTGCAGTTTACTTTGACGTGGGGGTGAGCAGCAGAGGTGGGGAGAGGCGGGGCTATTGCCTCATCATTATTGCTGTAGATGTTGCACAAACAACTGTAGCATGGTCAATAGCGTCCGGAGCACGATAGCAACTCTGCGATCCGCCATTGTTGTTGTTGTTGGTGACGAAACACTTCAGCACTGGCGCGGGGTAAGCGGAGGTGAGCAGAAGAGGTGGGGAGAGGCGGGGCTATTGCGCAATCACTATCAGTGATCTGAAAATGTCCGTATAGGGCGCACACACGGAGCCGTTTGACCCCCCAGAGAGTGGCGTATGCATTTCTATCCACCTTGGGACCCATTGTCGTTTCCTCAGTCGTTTAGTGCCGTGTTCGGTCGTCCTCGTGCGGCCGAACGGTCTATATGACACTAAACAGTAACGCAAACGACCGAAGCCTAAAACACTATAGTCTACTATAAAAACGGTTCCTAAAGTGAGCAAAGTAGCTGCAGATGTTTTACTCACTTCTGACCGCTGTCTGTTCTTTAGAGCGCGACTTAATACTGGGTTAGTTTCTGGCTATTTGATGTTTGAGACTTAAAGGTGGGGTCAGTGTGAGAAACCGGCTCGAGATACACTTGTTATATTCCATGGAGTGCTCTTAACGTCCCGACAGCAATGAATATCTGAAGTGCTTTGACAATAAATCCATTAAAACATGTGGAAGCCGTGGCGCTGTAAAAAGCACGACCAATCATCTGAGCCGGCTAAAGTAACTGGACGGCCTACCTGCCTGTCAGCCTTCCCTCGGGGCACAGACTTACCTCGTGCCCTCATTGGTCGTGTGTGTGTTGGAGGCGGGGCTCTATGAAGAAGTGGCAGATTTTCTCCGGTTGTGTATTTTCAAATTCTAGCGATCTCGAGCCGGTTTCTCCAAAGTTACCTCCCCCACGGTCCCCACCTTTAAAACTCTTTCTTTCTTTACGTTAAACCGACCACATGAAGACCTTTGATAAGCGTCCCCTAAATGTAGTTCTTATTGTTAAAGAGTTGAATAAGATGCGTGTCGGTGCTTTGCTATGGATGGAAGTTCACTCGTACACACATCGTAGGGATTCCTTCACGTCCTTTTATTCACCCCCCCTTTAACGGTGGGATCGAGACGCTGTGTGGTAGTTTGTGAAATGACTCTCTCTGCTGGCCAAAGTAAACTAGTCTGTCTTCTCTAACGTGAATAGAGCAATCAGCCAATCAGTGTGCTCTGATTATAAACCCCACTCCTTTGGAGCCCGACCTGATGTGAACCTAACGGAGACTTGAACCACATGTTCAGAGACTTCTCGATGCTTCATATCTGCTGCATCAAATCAAGTTTTATTTATCGCACATTTATAAACGATGTTTGGTGGAGCCAAAGAGCTACATATAATAAAAATAGCCTACAGTCGAGACACTTTACAGCAAATACAACAACACAGACCCTCTGTCCTCAGACCCTCTGTCCTCAGACCCTATGTCCTTACACCCTCTGTCCTTAGACCCTCTGTCCTCAGACCCTCTGTCCTCAGACCCTCTGTCCTCAGACCCTCTGTCCTTAGACCCTCTGTCCTTACACCCTCTGTTCTTAGACCCTCTGTCCTCAGACCCTCTGTCCTCACACCCTCTGTCCTCAGACCCTCTGTCCTTAGACCCTCTGTCCTCAGACCCTCTGTCCTCAGACCCTCTGTCCTTAGACCCTCACATCGTACAAGGAAACACTTCCAGTTTAACCCACAGTTTAAAGGGAACATGGAGAAACCTCAGGGAGAGCAGCAGAGGAGGATCCTCTCCAGGACGGACAGACTGCAATAGATGCCGTGTGTAAATCAAAGAGTTAATACATGTCACAGCAGAGAGACCGAATGTTAGGAAGTGTCTGTGATGAGAAGATGAATCCACGAGGATGTCAGCTATGAATATTAATTTGAGCATGAGCCGTCAGAACATGGTCTAAGTGTACTTACCGGCCGTGTTATAGCGTCTCCTCTGGAGGTGACCTCTGTTCCCTGGACACGGTTTGTGGAGAACACGTGAGCGTTCTCAAACTCTCCAGCTTCTCCACGCTTCCTGTAAAACACAAACTCCCTGAAGTGTGGACGTCTTTTGTTTTGAAGGTGACTTCCTGTTTGCACCCCGTCCTAAAGCTCTGACATCATGTTGGTGTCGTTAATTCTATATATGTATGTTTTGAAAGACAAAGCGACCTTGAGGTGTGATAGTACCTGATATCCGGAGGGCCGTTGGTGGAACCGCTCATCGACCTGGTTTCCTGTTTTTATTATTTAAGACTCGTTTGAGGCTTTTCAGAACCTCTGAATAAAACTCCCTGAAGGTAATCTGTGTGCTTTTTATCTCCTGAAGTATTCATCGTGCTGACCGTAACACAACACACGGGATGCTGTGTAATCAATTGTGTAGTGATAGTACAAGAACACACACACACACACACACACACACACACACACACACACACACAGGTGTCTCTTCCCATTCAGCGGCGTCACATTTCATTGAAACGGGAAACCATTCAGAGATCCAGAGACAACTACACACAACAACAACCTGAACCCCACACACACACACACACACACACACACACACACACACACCGTTTACATCAGTCTATAGTAAACACACATCAGTACACGACACACACACATCAGTACACGACACACACACATCAGTACACGACACACACACATCAGTACACGACACACACACACATCAGTACACGACACACACACACATCAGTACACGACACACACACACACACATCAGTACACGACACACACACACACACATCAGTACACGACACACACACACATCAGTACACGACACACACACATCAGTACACGACACACACACATCAGTACACAACACACACACACACCAGTACACAACACACACACACACAGAACAAGGTGTAACAAAATAACCAAAGATGACAGGAACGATACTTCCATGGTTTCATGATTAAAGGGAAATATCAGACTGAACCTTGAACCACGAGGAGACTGTAAGTGTGGTGAAATACACCCAGGTCTCCACTAGAGGGCAGCATCACAGAATGCATGTTTTAAGAACTACCTTAATATGTACTAAAGAAAAGAGTAAATATACTTCAGTTGCTTTATACTACTTTCAAATGTGTGATTTCTGCTTAATGTCAAAAGCAATGATTGACTTTCCGTTTAGCAGCAGGTCTAAAATGCCGGTGAATGTTTGAAAGCTTGGATTTTTTAACGTTTTCCCTCAGGTTTTATTCATGCAAGTGAAAAACTAGAGTAGTGTAAAGTTAAATACTTGAGTACATGTTTCTGATACTGTGGATATTTCCCATGAATGACAGTTGAGGCAGAGCAAGTATTAATTCTTTTTATTTACACATAGAAAACGTTTGGCACATTTCTGCTAAAGAACATTTGATAAGAACGTTATATATTAATATATTAAGTCTGTTATGGCTCGAGGACCAGTTTCTATCCCACTGATCAATAAAACCCCCAAAGGCAATGCGGCTCTTCATCACAATCAGAGTCTTCATCAGTCTTCTTCCTCTTCCTCACCTCTCGTGTTTGGGCACGATGTCTCGCTCCACGATGCTCGGTCGACTCAGTTCTTTGGGAGAAACTTCGGTGTAAAACTCAGCCACCAGGGGGCAGTGATCAGAGGCGACTCCACCCCAAGACCAGTTATCAGGGATCCAGGGATTAGTCAGACCCTCCCTCACCACCAGGAAGTGACCTGAGGGGGGGGAGAGGAGAGGAGGGGAGAGGAGGGGAGAGAGGAGGGGGGAGAGGAGAGGAGAGGAGAGGAGAGGAGAGGGGAGGAGAGGGGAGGGGAGGGGAGAGGAGAGGAGAGGAGAGGAGGGGAGGGGAGAGGAGGGGAGGGGAGGGGAGAGGAGGGGAGAGGAGAGGAGGAGAGAGGAATCACAGTGGATCATTAATCATAATTTCTGATGATCTGAAAGGTCTTGATTCACTTTAAAGCTCTTCTATCATGCAACGGTCACTCTCTGATGTCTTCTCTACATCACCGTGTGTCCCCAGTGTGTCCCCGGTGTGTCCCCGGTGTGTCCCCAGTGTGTCCCCGGTGTGTCCCCAGTGTGTCCCCGGTGTGTCCCCAGTGTGTCCCCAGTGTGTCCCCGGTGTGTCCCCAGTGTGTCCCCAGTGTGTCCCCAGTGTGTCCCCGGTGTGTCCCCAGTGTGTCCCCGGTGTGTCCCCAGTGTGTCCCCAGTGTGTCCCCGGTGTGTCCCCAGTGTGTCCCCAGTGTGTCCCCGGTCCCCCCGGTGTGTCAGGAGACTCTCAAAGTGTCAGGAAATCAACCCCTCCCTCTTCTCCTCCGTACCCACGTCTCTAAAAACAGAGCTGATCCAGATTTGCTACGTCATGACGACATTACTAAAATGTGGGCGGGCTTTACCCCCACGGGCCAATCAGAAACATTGCTGTCAGAAACAATGAGTGACGTGTTTTGGTCTGTGTTTACATTAGCATGCTAACACTCAGAGCTAACCTGTGCTGGAGAGAGAGAGTGTGAAGAAGCTACTGACCCAGAATCAGCACTTTAGTAACAAAGGGGTTTGAGGCTAGAATGTTCTGCAAAACACTTCATAGACATGTTTTTATATATATCTGAGTATCTTCTAATTGACCCGTAACTATGTACTTAATATCTGTAGCTAAGGTACCTGAGTAGCTTCTAATCGACCTGTAACTATGCACTTAAGATCTGTAGCTAAGGTACCTGAGTAGCTTCTAATCGACCTGTAAGTATGTACTTAAGATCTGTAGCTAAGGTACCTGAGTAGCTTCTAATTGACCTGTAAGTATGTACTTAATATCTGTAGCTAAGGTACCTGAGTAGCTTCTAATTGACCTGTAAGTATGTACTTAAGATCTGTAGCTAAGGTACCTGAGTAGCTTCTAATTGACCTGTAAGTATGTACTTAATATCTGTAGCTAAGGTACCTGAGTAGCTTCTAATTGACCTGTAAGTATGTACTTAAGATCTGTAGCTAAGGTACCTGAGTAGCTTCTAATCGACCTGTAAGTATGTACTTAATATCTGTAGCTAAGGTACCTGAGTAGCTTCTAATTGACCTGTAACTATGTACTTAATATCTGTAGCTAAGGTACCTGAGTAGCTTCTAATTGACCTGTAACTATGCACTTAATATCTGTTGCTAAGGTACCTGAGTAGCTTCTAATTGACCTGTAACTATGCACTTAATATCTGTAGCTAAGGTACCTGAGTAGCTTCTAATCGACCTGTAAGTATGTACTTAATATCTGTAGCTAAGGTACCTGAGTAGCTTCTAATTGACCTGTAACTATGTACTTAATATCTGTAGCTAAGGTACCTGAGTAGCTTCTAATTGACCTGTAACTATGCACTTAAGATCTGTAGCTAAGGTACCTGAGTAGCTTCTAATTGACCTGTAACTATGCACTTAATATCTGTAGCTAAGGTACCTGAGTAGCTTCTAATCGACCTGTAACTATTTACTTAATATCTGTAGCTAAGGTACCTGAGTAGCTTCTAATTGACCTGTAAGTATGTACTTAAGATCTGTAGCTAAGGTACCTGAGTAGCTTCTAATTGACCTGTAACTATGCACTTAAGATCTGTAGCTAAGGTACCTGAGTAGCTTCTAATCGACCTGTAAGTATGTACTTAATATCTGTAGCTAAGGTACCTGAGTATCTTCTAATTGACCCGTAACTATGTACTTAATATCTGTAGCTAAGGTACCTGAGTAGCTTCTAATTGACCTGTAACTATGCACTTAAGATCTGTAGCTAAGGTACCTGAGTAGCTTCTAATTGACCTGTAAGTATGTACTTAAGATCTGTAGCTAAGGTACCTGAGTAGCTTCTAATTGACCTGTAACTATGCACTTAATATCTGTAGCTAAGGTACCTGAGTAGCTTCTAATCGACCTGTAAGTATGTACTTAATATCTGTAGCTAAGGTACCTGAGTAGCTTCTAATTGACCTGTAACTATGCACTTAATATCTGTAGCTAAGGTACCTGAGTAGCTTCTAATCGACCTGTAAGTATGCACTTAATATCTGTAGCTAAGGTACCTGAGTAGCTTCTAATTGACCTGTAACTATGTACTTAATATCTGTAGCTAAGGTACCTGAGTAGCTTCTAATTGGCCTGTAACTATGTACTTAATATCTGTAGCTAAGGTACCTGAGTAGCTTCTAATTGACCTGTAACTATGCACTTAAGATCTGTAGCTAAGGTACCTGAGTAGCTTCTAATTGACCTGTAAGTATGTACTTAAGATCTGTAGCTAAGGTACCTGAGTAGCTTCTAATTGGCCTGTAACTATGTACTTAATATCTGTAGCTAAGGTACCTGAGTAGCTTCTAATCGACCTGTAAGTATGTACTTAATATCTGTAGCTAAGGTACCTGAGTAGCTTCTAATTGACCTGTAACTATGTACTTAATATCTGTAGCTAAGGTACCTGAGTAGCTTCTAATTGGCCTGTAACTATGTACTTAATATCTGTAGCTAAGGTACCTGAGTAGCTTCTAATTGACCTGTAACTATGCACTTAAGATCTGTAGCTAAGGTACCTGAGTAGCTTCTAATTGACCTGTAAGTATGTACTTAAGATCTGTAGCTAAGGTACCTGAGTAGCTTCTAATTGGCCTGTAACTATGTACTTAATATCTGTAGCTAAGGTACCTGAGTAGCTTCTAATTGACCTGTAACTATGTACTTAATATCTGTAGCTAAGGTACCTGAGTAGCTTCTAATTGACCTGTAAGTATGTACTTAATATCTGTTGCTAAGGTACCTGCGTAGCTTCTAATTGACCTGTAAGTATGTACTTAATATCTGTAGCTAAGGTACCTGAGTAGCTTCTAATTGACCTGTAAGTATGTACTTAATATCTGTAGCTAAGGTACCTGAGTAGCTTCTAATTGACCTGTAACTATGTACTTAATATCTGTAGCTAAGGTACCTGAGTAGCTTCTAATTGGCCTGTAACTATGTACTTAATATCTGTAGCTAAGGTACCTGAGTAGCTTCTAATTGACCTGTAAGTATGTACTTAATATCTGTAGCTAAGGTACCTGAGTAGCCTCTAATTGACCTGTAAGTATTTACTTAATATCTGTAGCTAAGGTACCTGAGTAGCTTCTAATTGACCTGTAAGTATTTACTTAATATCTGTAGCTAAGGTACCTGAGTAGCTTCTAATTGACCTGTAAGTATTTACTTAATATCTGTAGCTAAGGTACCTGAGTAGCTTCTAATCGACCTGTAACTATTTACTTAACATCTGTAGCTAAGGTACCTGAGTAGCTTCTAATCGACCTGTAACTATGTACTTAATATCTGTAGCTAAGGTACCTGAGTAGCTTCTAATCGACCTGTAACTATGTACTTAATATCTGTAGCTAAGGTACCTGAGTAGCTTCTAATCGACCTGTAAGTATGTACTTAATATCTGTAGCTAAGGTACCTGAGTAGCTTCTAATCGACCTGTAACTATGTACTTAATATCTGTTGCTAAGGTACCTGAGTAGCTTCTAATTGACCTGTAACTATGCACTTAAGATCTGTAGCTAAGGTACCTGAGTAGCTTCTAATTGACCCGTAACTATGTACTTAATATCTGTAGCTAAGGTACCTGAGTAGCTTCTAATTGACCTGTAAGTATGTACTTAATATCTGTAGCTAAGGTACCTGAGTAGCTTCTAATTGACCTGTAACTATGTACTTAATATCTGTAGCTAAGGTACCTGAGTAGCTTCTAATCGACCTGTAAGTATGTACTTAATATCTGTAGCTAAGGTACCTGAGTAGCTTCTAATCGACCTGTAACTATGTACTTAATATCTGTAGCTAAGGTACCTGAGTAGCTTCTAATCGACCTGTAACTATGTACTTAATATCTGTTGCTAAGGTACCTGAGTAGCTTCTAATTGACCTGTAAGTATGTACTTAATATCTGTAGCTAAGGTACCTGAGTAGCTTCTAATTGACCTGTAAGTATGTACTTAATATCTGTTGCTAAGGTACCTGAGTAGCTTCTAATTGACCTGTAAGTATGTACTTAATATCTGTAGCTAAGGTACCTGAGTAGCTTCTAATCGACCTGTAAGTATGTACTTAATATCTGTTGCTAAGGTACCTGAGTGGCTTCTAATTGACCTGTAACTATGTACTTAATATCTGTAGCTAAGGTACCCGAGTAGCTTCTAATCGACCTGTAACTATGTACTTAATATCTGTAGCTAAGGTACCTGAGTAGCTTCTAATCGACCTGTAACTATGTACTTAATATCTGTTGCTAAGGTACCTGAGTAGCTTCTAATTGACCTGTAACTAATGCACTTAATATCTGTTGCTAAGGTACCTGAGTAGCTTCTAATTGACCTGTAACTATGTACTTAATATCTGTTGCTAAGGTACCTGAGTAGCTTCTAATTGACCTGTAACTATGCACTTAATATCTGTTGCTAAGGTACCTGAGTAGCTTCTAATTGACCTGTAACTATGTACTTAATATCTGTTGCTAAGGTACCTGAGTAGCTTCTAATTGACCTGTAAGTATGTACTTAATATCTGTAGCTAAGGTACCTGAGTAGCTTCTAATCGACCTGTAACTATGTACTTAAGATCTGTTGCTAAGGTACCTGAGTAGCTTCTAATTGACCTGTAAGTATTTACTTAATATCTGTAGCTAAGGTATAAGGTACCTGAGTAGCTTCTAATTGACCTGTAACTATGTACTTAATATCTGTAGCTAAGGTACCTGAGTAGCTTCTAATTGACCTGTAAGTATTTACTTAATATCTGTAGCTAAGGTACCTGAGTAGCTTCTAATTGACCTTTAACTATTTACTTAACATCTGTAGCTAAGGTACCTGAGTAGCTTCTAATCGACCTGTAACTATGTACTTAATATCTGTAGCTAAGGTACCTGAGTAGCTTCTAATCGACCTGTAAGTATTTACTTAATATCTGTAGCTAAGGTACCTGAGTAGCTTCTAATTGACCTGTAAGTATTTACTTAATATCTGTAGCTAAGGTACCTGAGTAGCTTCTAATTGACCTTTAACTATTTACTTAACATCTGTAGCTAAGGTACCTGAGTAGCTTCTAATCGACCTGTAACTATGTACTTAATATCTGTAGCTAAGGTACCTGAGTAGCTTCTAATCGACCTGTAACTATGTACTTAATATCTGTAGCTAAGGTACCTGAGTAGCTTCTAATTGACCTGTAAGTATTTACTTAATATCTGTAGCTAAGGTATAAGGTACCTGAGTAGCTTCTAATTGACCTGTAACTATGTACTTAATATCTGTAGCTAAGGTACCTGAGTAGCTTCTAATTGACCTGTAAGTATTTACTTAATATCTGTAGCTAAGGTACCTGAGTAGCTTCTAATTGACCTTTAACTATTTACTTAACATCTGTAGCTAAGGTACCTGAGTAGCTTCTAATCGACCTGTAACTATGTACTTAATATCTGTAGCTAAGGTACCTGAGTAGCTTCTAATCGACCTGTAACTATGTACTTAATATCTGTAGCTAAGGTACCTGAGTAGCTTCTAATCGACCTGTAAGTATTTACTTAATATCTGTAGCTAAGGTACCTGAGTAGCTTCTAATTGACCTGTAAGTATTTACTTAATATCTGTAGCTAAGGTACCTGAGTAGCTTCTAATCGACCTGTAACTATTTACTTAACATCTGTAGCTAAGGTACCTGAGTAGCTTCTAATCGACCTGTAACTATGTACTTAATATCTGTAGCTAAGGTACCTGAGTAGCTTCTAATCGACCTGTAACTATGTACTTAATATCTGTAGCTAAGGTACCTGAGTAGCTTCTAATCGACCTGTAAGTATTTACTTAATATCTGTAGCTAAGGTACCTGAGTAGCTTCTAATTGACCTGTAAGTATGTACTTAATATCTGTAGCTAAGGTACCTGAGTAGCTTCTAATTGGCCTGTAACTATGTACTTAATATCTGTAGCTAAGGTACCTGAGTAGCTTCTAATTGACCCGTAACTATGTACTTAATATCTGTAGCTAAGGTACCTGAGTGGCTTCTAATTGACCTGTAACTATGTACTTAATATCTGTAGCTAAGGTACCTGAGTAGCTTCTAATTGACCTGTAAGTATGTACTTAATATCTGTAGCTAAGGTACCTGAGTGGCTTCTAATTGACCTGTAACTATGTACTTAATATCTGTAGCTAAGGTACCTGAGTAGCTTCTAATCGACCTGTAAGTATGTACTTAATATCTGTAGCTAAGGTACCTGAGTAGCTTCTAATTGACCTGTAAGTATGTACTTAATATCTGTAGCTAAGGTACCTGAGTAGCTTCTAATTGACCTGTAAGTATGTACTTAATATCTGTAGCTAAGGTACCTGAGTAGCTTCTAATCGACCTGTAAGTATGTACTTAATATCTGTAGCTAAGGTACCTGAGTAGATCTTCCTGAGGGAGCGGCTCAGCCAGATGTTGTCCAAGCAGCCGGAGCCCTGAGGGCAGGAGGTGCTGATGTTCGTGAAGGTGGAGGCGCTCAGCAGGGGGGAGAGCTTCTCTCTCCTCAGGACCTCCAGCTGTGAGGGGGGGGAGGAGCCAAAATCTCCCAGAACCACCAGCTCCTTCTCGCCTGGAGACAAGATGGAGGTGAGATTAACACAGAGAAGGGGTACGATGCACGCAGCACTCTCCCTGAACTAGGAACTATGCAGAATCCAAATCAAATGTTAGTGTCTGTAATCTCGCACTAAGGATAACTTAAGTGTGATTTAATGGCAGATGTCGTTCTGTAGCGGTTAACTTAACGTGGCTCTAAAACACATCGATGTCATGTTTACCATCTCATATGCTTCTTACGTTTCTCCATTCAGTCTGACAGGTACGGAAGCCTTGAGGGTCAAATTCAAATTGCTTTTCCAAGTCTGATTTCTCGGCTGAGTTTTCCTGGATAACGCGTACGTAAGGTTCCCCCGGTGTCTCGTGTGCAGACTGACCTCTGAGTGCGTCCTGCAGGGCGGGGGGGAAACTCTTTGTGTCCTCGATGTGAAGATTCCTCCCGTTTGACTCTGAAGAAGAAACGCTCTGCAGGTGAACGTTCAGCAGCGTCAGGTCGTAGGACCCCACCTGAGGAGAGAGTCACATGACAACGTTTCCATTGGTCCCTCTTCTTTAGAGAAGACCAGGAAGTGATGGAGACACGTATCGTGTTCCAACCAATAGGCACGCAGTGACTCTAAAGAATAATGATCACGCACCAACACACATTCAGACTAAAGGAACCAGCTGTTTGGGAAATGAGAGAAGTAGAAAGTACAAGTATTTGAGTTCAACATGAGAGAAGTAGAAAGTACAGGTATTTGAGTTCAACATGTGAGAAGTAGAAAGTACAGGTATTTGAGTTCAACATGTAAGAAGTAGAAAGTACAGGTATTTGAGTTCAACATGTAAGAAGTAGAAAGTACAGGTATTTGGGTTCAACATGTAAGAAGTAGGAAGTACAGGTATTTGAGTTCAACATGTAAGAAGTAGAAAGTACAGGTATTTGAGTTCAACATGTAAGAAGTAGAAAGTACAGGTATTTGGGTTCAACATGTAAGAAGTAGGAAGTACAGGTATTTGAGTTCAACATGTAAGAAGTAGAAAGTACAGGTATTTGAGTTCAACATGTAAGAAGTAGAAAGTACAGGTATTTGAGTTCAACATGTAAGAAGTAGGAAGTACAGGTATTTGGGTTCAACATGTAAGAAGTAGAAAGTACAGGTATTTGGGTTCAACATGTAAGAAGTAGAAAGTACAGGTATTTGAGTTCAACATGTAAGAAGTAGGAAGTACAGGTATTTGGGTTCAACATGTAAGAAGTAGGAAGTACAGGTATTTGAGTTCAACATGTGAGAAGTAGAAAGTACAGGTATTTGGGTTCAACATGTAAGAAGTAGGAAGTACAGGTATTTGAGTTCAACATGTGAGAAGTAGAAAGTACAGGTATTTGGGTTCAACATGTAAGAAGTAGGAAGTACAGGTATTTGAGTTCAACATGTGAGAAGTAGAAAGTACAGGTATTTGTGTTCAACATGTAAGAAGTAGAAAGTACAGGTATTTGAGTTCAACATGTAAGAAGTAGAAAGTACAGGTATTTGGGTTCAACATGTAAGAAGTAGGAAGTACAGGTATTTGAGTTCAACATGTAAGAAGTAGAAAGTACAGGTATTTGAGTTCAACATGTAAGAAGTAGAAAGTACAGGTATTTGGGTTCAACATGTAAGAAGTAGGAAGTACAGGTATTTGAGTTCAACATGTAAGAAGTAGAAAGTACAGGTATTTGAGTTCAACATGTAAGAAGTAGAAAGTACAGGTATTTGAGTTCAACATGTAAGAAGTAGGAAGTACAGGTATTTGAGTTCAACATGTGAGAAGTAGAAAGTACAGGTATTTGTGTTCAACATGTAAGAAGTAGAAAGTACAGGTATTTGGGTTCAACATGTAAGAAGTAGAAAGTACAGGTATTTGAGTTCAACATGTGAGAAGTAGAAAGTACAGGTATTTGGGTTCAACATGTAAGAAGTAGGAAGTACAGGTATTTGAGTTCAACATGTGAGAAGTAGAAAGTACAGGTATTTGGGTTCAACATGTAAGAAGTAGAAAGTACAGGTATTTGAGTTCAACATGTAAGAAGTAGAAAGTACAGGTATTTGAGTTCAACATGTAAGAAGTAGAAAGTACAGGTATTTGAGTTCAACATGTGAGAAGTAGAAAGTACAGGTATTTGAGTTCAACATGTGAGAAGTAGAAAGTACAGGTATTTGAGTTCAACATGTAAGAAGTAGAAAGTACAGGTATTTGAGTTCAACATGTGAGAAGTAGAAAGTACAGGTATTTGGGTTCAACGTGTAAGAAGTAGAAAGTACAGGTATTTGAGTTCAACATGTGAGAAGTAGAAAGTACAGGTATTTGTGTTCAACATGTAAGAAGTAGAAAGTACAAGTATTTGGGTTCAACATGTAAGAAGTAGAAAGTACAGGTATTTGAGTTCAACATGTAAGAAGTAGAAAGTACAGGTATTTGGGTTCAACATGTAAGAAGTAGAAAGTACAGGTATTTGAGTTCAACATGTAAGAAGTAGAAAGTACAGGTATTGGAGTTCAACATGTAAGAAGTAGAAAGTACAGGTATTTGTGTTCAACATGTAAGAAGTAGAAAGTACAGGTATTTGAGTTCAACATGTAAGAAGTAGAAAGTACAGGTATTGGAGTTCAACATGTAAGAAGTAGAAAGTACAGGTATTTGTGTTCAACATGTAAGAAGTAGAAAGTACAGGTATTTGAGTTCAACATGTAAGAAGTAGAAAGTACAGGTATTTGAGTTCAACATGTAAGAAGTAGAAAGTACAGGTATTTGGGTTCAACATGAGAGAAGTAGAAAGTACAGGTATTTGTGTTCAACATGTAAGAAGTAGAAAGTAAAAAGTGGTCAGGAAAATAAGTAGTGGAGTAAAGTACTGATACCATGTACTTAAGTGCAGTATCAAAGTATTTGTACTCCACTACTTCCCACCTCTGCCCTGTTTAGAGGATTGCATCCCATAATAACTCACAGTGAAGTGGGCGAGGTAGGGTCGACAGTGGGGGGTATTCCCGTTGGCGACCGGAGACTCCAAGATGGCGGCGTCTCTCAGCTCGATCCCCGACGAAGAATCCCACAGGAAGCCGGAAAAACTCACTCCCTGAGACAAGTGCATTGTGGGAAATGTAGTCAGATAATATATGAACTCCACAGAGAACTACACACTTTTTCTTTAGTCTCGTTTTTTAAGCAGATTGTCTGCATATTGAACTCACTCTCGACCTCACTGCAATTATTTAAATGAACCTTTGTGTAGTGTGTATAATCTTTTTATATATGTGTTTAATTGTTACTTAATCCATCCAAACACCTGAACTTGTTAAAGAACATCCATAACATGCATCTGTTTGCATCTTACTAATTATTGATCTAATATATTCCATGTACTTGAACAGAGACTCTTCTTGCACAGTTGTATCTGTTTTATTTGTTCTATGTCCTAAAGATATGTTGCTCTGACTGTTGGAGGAGTTTTCATTTCCATATCTAAACTGTAGCTGCTGTACAAATACCCAATCAATCAATGTTTATTTATATGTACCTTTGTCTCAGTGGTCTTCACAGTGTGTACAGAATATCAGTATGACAATACGACACCATCTGTCCTTAGACCCTCTGTCCTCAGACCCTCTGTCCTTAGACCCTCTGTCCTCAGACCCTCTGTCCTCAGACCCTCTGTCCTTAGACCCTCTGTCCTTAGACCCTCTGTCCTCAGACCCTCTGTCCTCAGACCCTCTGTCCTCAGACCCTCTGTCCTTAGACCCTCTGTCCTTAGACCCTCTGTCCTCAGACCCTCTGTCCTCAGACCCTCTGTCCTTAGACCCTCTGTCCTTAGACCCTCTGTCCTCAGACCCTCTGTCCTTAGACCCTCTGTCCTCAGACCCTCTGTTCTTAGACCCTCTGCTAGACCCTCTGTCCTTAGACCCTCTGTCCTCAGACCCTCTGCTAGACCCTCTGTCCTTAGACCCTCTGTCCTTAGACCCTCTGTCCTCAGACCCTCTGTCCTTAGACCCTCTGCTAGACCCTCTGTCCTCAGACCCTCTGTCCTCAGACCCTCTGTTCTTAGACCCTCTGCTAGACCCTCTGTCCTTAGACCCTCTGTCCTCAGACCCTCTGTCCTTAGACCCTCTGCTAGACCCTCTGTCCTTAGACCCTCTGTCCTTAGACCCTCTGTCCTCAGACCCTCTGTCCTTAGACCCTCTGCTAGACCCTCTGTCCTCAGACCCTCTGTCCTCAGACCCTCTGTCCTTAGACCCTCTGTCCTCAGACCCTCTGTCCTTAGACCCTCTGTCGCTAGACCCTCTGTCCTCAGACCCTCTGCTAGACCCTCTGTCCTTAGACCCTCTGTCCTCAGACCCTCTGTCCTTAGACCCTCTGCTAGACCCTCTGTCCTCAGACCCTCTGTCCTCAGACCCTCTGTTCTTAGACCCTCTGCTAGACCCTCTGTCCTTAGACCCTCTGTTCTTAGACCCTCTGCTAGACCCTCTGTCCTCAGACCCTCTGTCCTCAGACCCTCTGTCCTTAGACCCTCTGTCCTCAGACCCTCTGTCCTTAGACCCTCTGTCGCTAGACCCTCTGTCCTCAGACCCTCTGCTAGACCCTCTGTCCTTAGACCCTCTGTCCTTAGACCCTCTGTCCTCAGACCCTCTGTCCTCAGACCCTCTGCTAGACCCTCTGTCCTCAGACCCTCTGTCCTCAGACCCTCTGTTCTCAGACCCTCTGTCCTTAGACCCTCTGTCCTTAGACCCTCTGTCCTCAGACCCTCTGTCCTTAGACCCTCTGCTAGACCCTCTGTCCTCAGACCCTCTGTCCTCAGACCCTCTGTCCTCAGACCCTCTGTCCTTAGACCCTCTGTCCTTAAACCCTCTGTCGCTAGACCCTCTGTCCTTAGACCCTCTGCTAGACCCTCTGTCCTTAGACCCTCTGTCCTTAGACCCTCTGCTAGACCCTCTGTCCTTAGACCCTCTGTCCTTAGACCCTCTGTCCTTAGACCCTCTGTCCTTAGACCCTCTGCTAGACCCTCTGTCCTTAGACCCTCTGTCCTTAGACCCTCTGCTCGACCCTCTGTCCTCAGACCCTCTGCTAGACCCTCTGTCCTCAGACCCTCTGTCCTTAGACCCTCTGTCCTCAGACCCTCTGTTCTTAGACCCTCTGCTAGACCCTCTGTCCTTAGACCCTCTGTCCTCAGACCCTCTGTCCTCAGACCCTCTGTCCTCAGACCCTCTGTTCTTAGACCCTCTGCTAGACCCTCTGTCCTTAGACCCTCTGTCCTCAGACCCTCTGCTAGACCCTCTGTCCTTAGACCCTCTGTCCTTAGACCCTCTGTCCTCAGACCCTCTGTCCTTAGACCCTCTGCTAGACCCTCTGTCCTCAGACCCTCTGTCCTCAGACCCTCTGTCCTCAGACCCTCTGTCCTTAGACCCTCTGTCCTTAGACCCTCTGTCCTTAGACCCTCTGCTAGACCCTCTGTCCTCAGACCCTCTGTCCTCAGACCCTCTGTCCTCAGACCCTCTGTCCTTAGACCCTCTGTCCTTAGACCCTCTGCTAGACCCTCTGTCCTTAGACCCTCTGTCCTTAGACCCTCTGTCCTTAGACCCTCTGTCCTCAGACCCTCTGTCCTTAGACCCTCTGCTAGACCCTCTGTCCTCAGACCCTCTGTCCTTAGACCCTCTGTCCTCAGACCCTCTGTCCTTAGACCCTCTGTCGCTAGACCCTCTGTCCTCAGACCCTCTGCTAGACCCTCTGTCCTTAGACCCTCTGTCCTTAGACCCTCTGTCCTCAGACCCTCTGTCCTTAGACCCTCTGCTAGACCCTCTGTCCTCAGACCCTCTGTCCTCAGACCCTCTGTTCTTAGACCCTCTGCTAGACCCTCTGTCCTTAGACCCTCTGTTCTTAGACCCTCTGCTAGACCCTCTGTCCTTAGACCCTCTGTCCTCAGACCCTCTGTCCTTAGACCCTCTGCTAGACCCTCTGTCCTTAGACCCTCTGTCCTTAGACCCTCTGTCCTCAGACCCTCTGTCCTTAGACCCTCTGCTAGACCCTCTGTCCTCAGACCCTCTGTCCTCAGACCCTCTGTCCTCAGACCCTCTGTCCTCAGACCCTCTGTCCTCAGACCCTCTGTCCTTAGACCCTCTGCTAGACCCTCTGTCCTTAGACCCTCTGTCCTTAGACCCTCTGCTCGACCCTCTGCTAGACCCTCTGTCCTTAGACCCTCTGTCCTTAGACCCTCTGTCCTTAGACCCTCTGCTAGACCCTCTGTCCTTAGACCCTCTGTCCTTAGACCCTCTGCTCGACCCTCTGTCCTCAGACCCTCTGCTAGACCCTCTGTCCTCAGACCCTCTGCTAGACCCTCTGTCCTTAGACCCTCTGCTAGACCCTCTGTCCTTAGACCCTCTGTCCTTAGACCCTCTGCTAGACCCTCTGTCGCTAGACCCTCTGTCCTTAGACCCTCTGTCCTTAGACCCTCTGTCCTTAGACCCTCTGCTCGACCCTCTGCTAGACCCTCTGTCCTTAGACCCTCTGTCCTTAGACCCTCTGTCCTTAGACCCTCTGTCCTTAGACCCTCTGCTAGACCCTCTGTCCTTATACCCTCTGTCCTTAGACCCTCTGTCCTTACACCCTCTGTCCTTAGGCCCTCTGTCCTTAGACCCTCTGTCCTTAGACCCTCTGCTAGACCCTCTGTCCTTATACCCTCTGTCCTTAGACCCTCTGTCCTTACACCCTCTGTCCTTAGGCCCTCTGTCACATCGTACAAGGAAACACTTCCAGAGAAACCCACAGTTTAAGGGAACATGGAGAAACCTCGGGGAGAGCAGCAGAGGAGGATCCTCTCCAGGACGGACAGACTGCAATAGATGCCGTGTGGAAACCTCTAAAGCCTTGAATCTTGAATCATCATCGTGTACTTCTTGGATACTTTAATGGTGTCTCCGTACCTTGCTGGATTGAGCGGTGGGTTTTTCAGACACCAAACTCTTCCAAAGCCCTCGAGGTCGTTTCCACTTCCTCACGCTGGGCAGCGTGCCCTGATTCAGCTCCAAACAGAACTGAAACACACAGAGACGTTTATCAGAAGCGCACACACAGATTCCTTTCATGTAGTTTCACTTCCTTATTCCTGCTGTGATGTGAACGGGATTACAGTTTCACTTCCTTATTCCTGCTGTGATGTGAACGGGATTACAGTTTCACTTCCTTATTCCTGCTGTGATGTGAACGGGATTACAGTTTCACTTCCTTATTCCTGCTGTGATGTGAACGGGATTACAGTTTCACTTCAGATCCTTCAGACAGAGGACAGGACTTTGTTTGCTAAACGTCGACAGTAGATGAAGGAAGTAGATCACGTAAAGATTCAAATAACTGATGAACTCAGTCAGTCACTTTATCCAGAGTAGCTTCTCAGAAATGAAGCTAACTATGCTAACGTTACTTTAGAGCAGGGCGGTCAAACTCAAATACACAGTGGGACAAAATAAATGGGTGCTAGTGGAGGGCCGGACTGGTTCAATGTTTATAGCAGAACTTATTGAAATGAACTTATTGCACATATTAAACCTGGAACTAACAAAGCTTAAATTATTGCCTATAAAAACAACATTAAATAATCAGCTGCTTTCAGTTCTCACGGCTCTATCTGCAGCTTCTCCAGAGTCACTTCTTATGAGTACATTTCCCCACAGGCCAACAACAGCTTCAACTAAACTATCCCCTCAGAGAGAAACCAAACATGCCCTGCTGTCCTGAGAGAAAGTGCAGAAGGAAGCATCCTTTGAACTCAGGTTGCTGCTCTGAGATGCTAGTTCAGACACTTGGCATCTCATCAGGGTGCAAGGTCATCAATGTTTGGGCTCCGGCTCTGAGCGGAGGAGACCCTCAGGATGGAGGGAAGGTGCAATATACCGGCGGGCCAGATCTAATAGGAATTAGAAATTATCCTGTGGGCCGAAATTAAATCCACCACGGGCCTGATTTGGCCCCCGGGCCTTGAGTTTGACACATGTGGTTTAGACTCTAGAGCAGTGATTCTCAAATGGGGGTGTGCGGACCCCTAGGGGTACGTTGGGGTACTGCAGGGGGTACGTGAGATTTAAAAAAATAATAATAAAAAGTTAATTAAAAAAATACCATGCATGATTACAAAAATAATCTTAGTACAATAAGTTAAATAGAAAACACAATTTTATATAAAATATTCCTAGAACCTAGTCCATATATAAACATGTCAAATGTGTGTATTGTATTTTATAGTTTTTGCATAATCAATTTGTTCATTGGTTTGTTAAACATATATTACTTCATTTGAAATATCTGTTTTAATTTGTTTTCATCTCATGTATAAAGATGAAAATATCCTTAGTTTGTTGTAGTGCATGCATGAAGGAGTTAATAAATCACACACTGAGGGAACATCACTATATTATAATTATTTATAGGCTTTTTCTATCAAAAATGTTCGGGGCAGGTCAGGGGGTACTTGGCTGAAGAAAGTTTGAGAAGCACTCAGACTGTATGCACTGCGCTAGAGAGAGCTGAAGACACTCAATCAGTTTAGGAAAAGTTAAAAGATAACAGCCAGGTACTGTGATGAAGTCAGTCAAAGTATTATCTAGATTAAATACTACTGTAATTACTTGTTAAACATTTTGTAAAAAGCTCTTCATCGAACAGAAATATAGCAAGCGTTTCGTTAGCTTATGCTAGCGGGTCTGCTCGTGTCGTCTGTATTTGCTTCCGCTGTCACGAGTCCTGATCGCTCAGTGATGATCCTTATATTTCTATAATCTGTGGACTCTCAGGATGTTATCTAAACTTGTTTGTGCAGATCCAATAAGTATATCGATCAGTGTGAGAGAGAGAGAGAGAGAGAGAGAGAGAGAGAGACAGAGAGAGAGAGAGACAGAGACAGAGACAGAGAGAGACAGAGACAGAGAGACACAGAGAGAGAGAGACAGAGAGAGACATAGACAGACAGAGAGAGACAGAGAGAGAGAGACATAGACAGACAGAGAGAGCGAGAGAGAGAGAGAGAGACACAGAGAGAGAGAGAGCAAGAGAGACAGAGAGAGAGACATAGACAGACAGAGAGAGCGAGAGAGAGAGAGAGAGACACAGAGAGAGAGCGAGAGAGAGAGACAGAGAGAGAGACATAGACAGACAGAGAGAGCGAGAGAGAGACAGAGAGAGAGAGAACCGGTACCGGAGATCGTTGTTGTTAGCTTCTGGTGCTAACGAGCTAATGGCCGGGTCTCAAACGTTTTGGTGACGATTAATGTAAACAATTCTTTCCGAGGCACACGTTTATATTCATTATAGTTATAAAAAAATAAGAGAATAAATGAAAAACAGGTATGAAATACTACACGACATTAAAACAAGAATACAGTTTGAAAGGGTGATTTGTAAAATATCCATAAAGAAAAAGTAAATATTTTTCCAGTTCTGTTTCAAATGGGCTGAGAGAGGTATCCATATATCTCTCATGTTGCTCTCAAAGTGCACCAGATCGATGCTTTAACTTCAATATCTAAGAAATAAACCTTCCAGGGGGAGCATGCCCCCGGACCCCCCTAGAGGAGGTCCACACACCACCTATAAATATAGCACGTTACCCCTGCTTACACCTGACTATCGAGCCTTCATTGTAACAGTCGCGGTACACTGTGTGTGTGTGTGTGTGTGTGTGTGTGTGTGTGTGTGTGTGTGTGTGTGTGTGTGTGTTTGCGTGGGGAGGGTTGCAGTAGAAAATTCCTCTGTAGCGCTGGTGCATTAATGGGAAACCCTAAATGTTTGAGCACCCTCTATGAAACGTCAAGCTACCCCACAGCACCCCCAAAACAAATCTCTGGCGCCGCCACGGAGCCTGTGACCCGGTTCTGAAACATGTGCAGCAACACAGCCACTGATGCTGAGACGCACTTTGCCAAATATCAGCATTTCATTTCTTCTCATTTATTTGCACAGATTGCAAAGTGGCAAAGTATTATAACGTATTATCCTAGCAAAGGAATGAAAACGTTCATATTGATGTATTTTAATAATTAGCCGCTTTCACACCAAGTACTTTGCTGCACTTAGTGCCCCCGTGGAACTGAGGGCAGATCGCGTTCACACCGGAATAAGTTCCCTGAGGGAAGATTACGCAAATGACGCCGCTCACGTCACTTCTTCTTCTTCTTCTTCTGCTAATAATGCTAATGCCAGCAAATACATGGCGGCTTCACAAAAGGTGGTTTGCAATTCGCCCAGCCAATAGAAAGCACCCCCTCTCTCGCAGGCACTAAACATGGGGTAAAAGTTCCCGGCACTAAGTTCTCTTTTTGGTGTGAAAGCAAAATAAGAGGTGCTAACGGAACTCAACGGGAAAAGTACTCCGGTGTGAACGCGCCTTATGGTAGGGCTAACCCATACAGCGGTGGGGCTCGAGTCTGTATTTGCAATGTAATTACATCCACGCTATATCGCCCCCCTTGACAGTGAAACGCCACGCGTGAGGTTTACATTATTTCCCTGTCTCAATCAAAATGGAACTGTAGGAAATAAAACGGCACATTTGTCTTGTCGTAAATAAAAAGGGATCCCTGTGAACGTGACGTATGATAGCACACGTTGAAGATCCAATGGGGATACTGAAGGCGGTTCCGATTGGTCTCAATCAGTAAGGCATGACGCAGGCCCAACGTTTCGTTGCTCTGATTGGCTGTAGGTTTATTCAAATTGCATTCGGAGGCATTCTGATCTGACCGCGGCCGCGCTGATATTATAACATCAGAGAATTTCCACAGCTTTAGTGCATAAAACTCCCCCACTACTTGGACTATTCCTTGCACCCCTCTAGCAAAAGCCTGAATGGTCTCATCCATATTGCATCAGTAGCGTGCACTTGTTGTGACAGCAGGATCAGTTTGAGTGCTGTGGACTCGACGCGTATATTTTCACAAGCCGTGTTCTCAACATTTAGCATGTTGCTTATTATTAATTGAATTTGCTGACTGGAAGGGAATATTTCTGTCTTACTCCTAAGATATTTAACCGTTCTGCCTGTTGACATTTACGACGAACCCCAAGTCTGTGATCTGGAGGCAGCGCTCCGGGACACACACACTGGATCATTTCTCACAGCCAGGATGTATCCGTCTGACGAGTCAACAGTTCAGACGGAGGATCACGGACGGATTAAGACGGAAAGATAAGGATGTCTTTGTGTTCGCCAGGATTTAACTCAAGACCCTCCTCTCCCCCCGAGACGTCATTGGAGCCATGTGTTGTACGAATGAAATCATTAGAGCGTCTTGAATTTGTCTTTTCAATTATTTAAATGGCTGTTTTTGAGCCTGTTTTTTTAGTATTATTATCGCCTTAATCTGGCCTCGAACGCCATCTCGCCGAGTTAGGAAACGGTCCTGTTCTAACATCCAGGATGATCATGTTTTATCTCTCATCGAGGCATTCTGTCCTTTTCTTTCACGTCATGGCTTGGTGTCGCTAAAGAGCAGAGACTCTGGAAGGAAAGTCAAACATCTAAATTATGAAGACATTTCAAAAATATGAGAAAAAGTTGGAAATTCTTGCAAAAAGTCAAACATCTGAAAAAAAGTGACAAATCCTATTTATTTATTTGTTGTACTCTAGTTTTTAGTTGTTAGAGATGTGTCTGTGTGGTTCGTACAAAGCGTCAGGATGGATCTTTTTATCCTACTTTAATAAACAACCTGAAGGTGCTTTAGTATCAGAACAATGTCCGGTTTGTTTGAACCTCGAGACTCTCCATCGTTATGCTCTTAAGGCGGGGTCGGTCGTTCCCTTCAGAAACACTTGTTGTATTCCATGGAATGCTCTCAACGTCCCGATAGCAACGACTACATGAAATGCTTTGACAAAGAATACATACACATATTAATCTGTGGAAGCAGATTTGCTGCCCTAGGCAACATTTTAGCTGGCGCTCCCCCCCCACCAAATGCAGACACTGACTTGCGCATGCACGAGTATGGACACAAGATGTCTGCAACTGTATTTAGTATCCTATCCATGTGAACATGAGGGGGGTCCGGGGGCATGCTCCCCCGGGAAGATTTTTTTTTTTTAATATTGAAGTTAAAAGCATCAACTTGATGCACTTTGAGAGCAACATTAGGAGATCTATGGAAACATCTCTCAACACCAGATGAAACTGAACTGGAAGCAGATTTTCTTTTTCTTTATGGATATTTTACAAATCACTCTCCTTTCAAACTGTATTGTTGTTTATTAATAACAACTTATTGTTGGGGGAGTGTGCCAGAGTTTATGGGCGCTGTACGCAATATAGGCGTAGTTCTGTTAGTAGAAGATAATAAGTTGTACTTTGTTGATCCAAAATCGGGAAATTGTGTTGTTATGACATTTAAAAAAATATATATTTTTAATTTCCAACTTCTTTTTTTTTCTCCCCAATTTCCGGCGCCCCCGATGCGTTGATGCGCCCTTAGCATTCGCCTATACTGCCTATGCCGAGGGCCCGCCCTGTGTGGAAGCCGTGGCGCTGTAAAAAGCACGACCAATCATCTGAGCCGGCTAAAGTAACTGGATGGCCTACCTGCCTGTCAGCCTTCCATCTGTGCACACACTCATCTCTGCCCTCGTTGGTCATGTGCGCGTTCGTGTGTGTTGGGGGAGGGGCTCTGTGAGGAAGTGGCAGATTTCTTCCGGTCGCATATTTTCAAGTTCTAGCGCACTCGAGCTGGTTTCTCCATTCTTACCGACCCTACCTTTAAGTCACATGACGTCTTATGCTCCTGACATAACTGATACGGCCACCAGATGGCGCCAAAACACGTGACATTTCCAGAAGTGAAGGAAACATTCAAAGCTCACTGCAGGTAAAGTGTTGCAATCATCACAAGACATGCTCCATCGTGATGACTGATGCATTACTGCCCGACAGGTCGTGAAGAAAATATGCAAAAAAGAGTTTGTTGACGATATATCTTTCATTTTTTCCTCTTATTGCGTCTTCTAGAAGCCAGAATATGTTGGCATCTTTTAGCCAAATTATTTCTTCATCCAAATCTGATGCATCCTGAATACCGCTCTCACGGACGCCTCAATGACCATTTGTTTAGTTTAGCGGCTGGTTCTGTCGTGTCCAGCCTACTGGGGGAAAGCATAAAGAACTTTAGTTTGTACAGTGCGTGTGTGTGTGTGTGTGTGTGTGTGTGTGTGTGTGTGTGTTTGTTTCTAAGGAACTCTCTCTCTGTGGTGACTCAGAGACGCACGAGTCAGCTATCAAACAGTGCAAATACAAAAGTACCATCATGTGTTAAACTCTCTCTAAACATTATATTTAATATCGACTCTGCACCGGGACGTGATGTCGTCATTAGCAGCAGCTCCAGATCATTCAAGCTTGAGCAGTTAGAGGTCACATGACCCGATCTAAAGATTGCTTTCTGTGCAAACACAGTAATCACCGTGCAATAACTAAATGAGTACCTTCCCTTCTACACACACACACACTGTATCTCTCTCTCACACACACACACACACACACACACACACACACTGTATCTCTCTCACACACACACACACACACACACACACACACACACACACACTGTATCTCTCTCACACACACACACACACACACACACACACACACACACACACACACAGTATCTCTCTCTCTCTCACACACACACACACACACACACACACACAGTATCTCTCTCTCTCTCTCTCACACACACACACACACACTGTATCTCTCTCTCACACACACTGTGTATCACACACACACACACACACACACACACACACACACACACACACACACACACACACACACACACACACACACACACACACACACACACACACACACACACACACACACACACACACACACACACACACACACACACACACACACACAGTATCTTTCTCTCTCTCTCTCACTCACACACACACACACACACACACACACACACACACACACACACTGTCCTTGTTGTTGTGTGTGTGCTGGCAGCACCCTCAGCAGGTTCACAGGGTTCATGCGGTTTGTTGGACAGCGGAGAGGTTGTTGTTTTAGCTTTTATTAAATCAGCCTCATGAGACTGAAAACAGAACAGTATACTGTATATCACACACACACACACACACACACACACACACACACACACACACACACACACACACACACACACACACACACACACACTGTGAATGTTGCATCAGAGCAGATTTACTCGAGGAGCATTTAATAAAGTTCTGTCTTTTTTAAAGGTTTATTTTTTGGTCGTTTTCTTTTCTTTGACACTTGGCCATCTTTTTATGAGCTTTTAAATAATCAATTGGACTTTAAATGTACGATAAGGTTAAGTAGGACCACTTGCTATGGCCAGACCCGCCACCAGAGGGCAGAGAGGAGGCATGCAGGACCAGTGGGACCCACAGCGCCCCCCCTCTGGGTCTGAGTCTCTGCAGCTGACCTACTTCCTCTGCCACACCAGAGTGACACCCACAGGTGCTGCCGCTACTCACACAGTCTGTGGAGAGGGAGGAGCACCCTGACATTTAAAACACAAGTACTGAAGACTCTACATGTTCGTGCTTCTGTTCAGAGGTGGGAAGTATTGGAGTACAAATACTTTGTTACTGTACTTTAGTACATCTTTCTGGTATCAGTACTTTACTCCACTACTTATTTTTCTGACGACTTTTTACATGTTGAACTCAAATACCTGTACTTTCTACTTCTCTCATGTTGAACACAAATACCTGTACTTTCTACTTCTCTCATGTTGAACACAAATACCTGTACTTTCTACTTCTTACATGTTGAACTCAAATACCTGTACTTTCTACTTCTTACATGTTGAACTCAAATACCTGTACTTTCTACTTCTCACATGTTGAACTCAAATACCTGTACTTTCTACTTCTTACATGTTGAACTCAAATACCTGTACTTTCTACTTCTTACATGTTGAACACAAATACCTGTACTTTCTACTTCTCTCATGTTGAACACAAATACCTGTACTTTCTACTTCTTACATGTTGAACTCAAATACCTGTACTTTCTACTTCTTACATGTTGAACACAAATACCTGTACTTTCTACTTCTTACATGTTGAACTCAAATACCTGTACTTTCTACTTCTTACATGTTGAACTCAAATACCTGTACTTTCTACTTCTCACATGTTGAACACAAATACCTGTACTTTCTACTTCTCTCATGTTGAACACAAATACCTGTACTTTCTACTTCTCTCATGTTGAACTCAAATACCTGTACTTTCTACTTCTTACATGTTGAACACAAATACCTGTACTTTCTACTTCTTACATGTTGAACACAAATACCTGTACTTTCTACTTCTCTCATGTTGAACACAAATACCTGTACTTTCTACTTCTTCCATGTTGAACACAAATACCTGTACTTTCTACTTCTTACATGTTGAACTCAAATACCTGTACTTTCTACTTCTTACATGTTGAACTCAAATACCTGTACTTTCTACTTCTTACATGTTGAACCCAAATACCTGTACTTTCTACTTCTTACATGTTGAACCCAAATACCTGTACTTTCTACTTCTTACATGTTGAACCCAAATACCTGTACTTTCTACTTCTTACATGTTGAACCCAAATACCTGTACTTTCTACTTCTTACATGTTGAACCCAAATACCTGTACTTTCTACTTCTTACATGTTGAACACAAATACCTGTACTTTCTACTTCTTACATGTTGAACTCAAATACCTGTACTTTCTACTTCTTACATGTTGAACTCAAATACCTGTACTTTCTACTTCTTACATGTTGAACTCAAATACCTGTACTTTCTACTTCTTACATGTTGAACCCAAATACCTGTACTTTCTACTTCTTCCATGTTGAACACAAATACCTGTACTTTCTACTTCTCTCATGTTGAACACAAATACCTGTACTTTCTACTTCTTACATGTTGAACTCAAATACCTGTACTTTCTACTTCTCTCATGTTGAACTCAAATACATGTACTTTCTACTTCTTACATGTTGAACCCAAATACCTGTACTTTCTACTTCTTACATGTTGAACCCAAATACCTGTACTTTCTACTTCTTACATGTTGAACTCAAATACCTGTACTTTCTACTTCTTACATGTTGAACTCAAATACCTGTACTTTCTACTTCTTACATGTTGAACTCAAATACCTGTACTTTCTACTTCTCTCATGTTGAACTCAAATACCTGTACTTTCTACTTCTTACATGTTGAACTCAAATACCTGTACTTTCTACTTCTTACATGTTGAACCCAAATACCTGTACTTTCTACTTCTTACATGTTGAACCCAAATACCTGTACTTTCTACTTCTTACATGTTGAACCCAAATACCTGTACTTTCTACTTCTTACATGTTGAACCCAAATACCTGTACTTTCTACTTCTTACATGTTGAACACAAATACCTGTACTTTCTACTTCTTACATGTTGAACTCAAATACCTGTACTTTCTACTTCTTACATGTTGAACTCAAATACCTGTACTTTCTACTTCTTACATGTTGAACCCAAATACCTGTACTTTCTACTTCTTCCATGTTGAACACAAATACCTGTACTTTCTACTTCTCTCATGTTGAACACAAATACCTGTACTTTCTACTTCTTACATGTTGAACTCAAATACCTGTACTTTCTACTTCTCTCATGTTGAACTCAAATACCTGTACTTTCTACTTCTTACATGTTGAACTCAAATACCTGTACTTTCTACTTCTCTCATGTTGAACTCAAATACATGTACTTTCTACTTCTTACATGTTGAACCCAAATACCTGTACTTTCTACTTCTTACATGTTGAACCCAAATACCTGTACTTTCTACTTCTTACATGTTGAACTCAAATACCTGTACTTTCTACTTCTCTCATGTTGAACTCAAATACCTGTACTTTCTACTTCTTACATGTTGAACTCAAATACCTGTACTTTCTACTTCTTACATGTTGAACTCAAATACCTGTACTTTCTACTTCTTACATGTTGAACTCAAATACCTGTACTTTCTACTTCTTACATGTTGAACCCAAATACCTGTACTTTCTACTTCTTCCATGTTGAACACAAATACCTGTACTTTCTACTTCTCTCATGTTGAACACAAATACCTGTACTTTCTACTTCTTACATGTTGAACTCAAATACCTGTACTTTCTACTTCTCTCATGTTGAACTCAAATACCTGTACTTTCTACTTCTTACATGTTGAACTCAAATACCTGTACTTTCTTCTTCTCTCATGTTGAACTCAAATACCTGTACTTTCTACTTCTTACATGTTTAACCCAAATACCTGTACTTTCTACTTCTTACATGTTGAACTCAAATACCTGTACTTTCTACTTCTTACATGTTGAACTCAAATACCCTGTACTTCTACTTCTCTCATGTTGAACTCAAATCCTGTACTTCTACCTTCTACATGTGAAACTCAAATACCTGTACTTCTACTTCTTACATGTGAACATCAAATACCTGTACTTTTCTACCTTCTTACATGTTGAACTAAATACCTGTACTTTCTACTTCTTACATGTTGAAACTCAAATACCTGTACTTTCTACTCTCTATCATGTTGAACTCAAATACACTGTACTTTCTACTTCTCACATGTCCCAAACAGCTGGTTTCCTTTAGTCTGAATTGTGTTGGTGCGTGATCATTATTCTGTAGAGTCACTGCGTGCCTATTGGTTGG
>NW_027262077.1:0-45665 GCF_902827115.2 Pseudochaenichthys georgianus | reverse complement strand
AACATGTTGTATCTTTCTCCTCCAGACCAACACTAACAATGTGTGTTTCTTCTTCTTCTTCTTCTTCTTCTTCTTCTTCTTCTTCTTCTTCTTCTTCTTCTTCTTCTTCTTCTTCTTCTTCTTCTTCTTCTTCTTCTTCTTCTTCTTGGCCGCAGATATCCATTGCTTTCCAAAAACTCACACTTCGTAGTTTATTTTGACGCAATTCCACAAACACCCTAATTCTGTCACAACTACTCACTACGGAGGACCACATCTGGATTAATCTGCCACTGAAAATAGTGCCCCGATAAAAGACTGAGGAAAACTAAAGGGAGCAACTGTTTGAGGCAATTACTCAAACTTAAATACAACACTCAGAATCAATTATAGCTTCACAAGGTACTCCATTGTTCAACACCTCACTAAAGCACATGAGTAATGTAAGAGCAAGACATGTCAGATTTGGGATTTCTTATGTATGATTTATTGGGGATGGATCATTTGAGTCACATGGGTATGGGCGACACTCATTGTTAATAGAATCAGCTGATCACCTGTGTGAGGTGTGTGTGAGGTGTGTGTGGAAGAGAGGGCGAGAGGGTCGCTGTATAGTTTACCGCAGCCTTTCCACAGTTGGACTTTTTAGGAAATATATTTGTGAAATAATTTATATAAATAACGCACTTTTGGATGCCAGACGTCATTTTTGATAATATCAAAAGTTAAGGAACTAATTCTGCAGGAAGAATGTACTCTTAATGAGATATACGATAATTTTGTATTTGTAATATTGTTGCATAAAGTATAACAAAGTTCTAAAACACAAATTATTCATGTTTACGACTTAATATCTTGTCAATAAATTGGATATTTTTGTCTTTATGTACCACCACTGGTTACATCTTTACAAATGCAATAAGGTAAACGTGTATAACATGTTTTTTAATATAAATAAATGTATCTGAAAAGTAACAAAAGCCTTTGAAACGAGCAGAAGTATAAAGAAAGCTGTATATGTATATACTCAAGTTAATACCTCAACATTATACTCACAGTGCTTTAGTAAATACGTGAAGTTACAATGCATGTTATTCGTCACCTCCAGAACCCAACACGAAAAGCTAGGGACACATTCAAAGCACTGTTTTAAGATGTGTTTGTGAGTGTGTGTGTGTGTGTGTGTGTGTGTGTGTCTGTCTGCGTGTGTCTGTGATATATTCATATGTAGCTATGGAGACGTAAACACAAACACAGTTTAAGCAGCTTGCAGTGTCGAGTGAGTGCATATGTTCTAATTATATCTCCTCCATGTTATATCAGCCATCAGTAGTTATTGGTTATATATATATATTTGTGTGTGCGTGTGTGTGTGGCTGTGTATGTGTGTGTGTGTGTGTGTGTATGTGTGTGGCTGTGTGTGTGTGTGTGTGTGGTACAGGCCGCAGCCAATCTGTTAAAAAAGCAAACGTTGCTAATTCCTCGTCGTTCTCTATTACCTCAGATGTTTCCCCTGAGATAAGAAACACTGACTGATGGATGGAGAGTGTGTGTGTGTGTTTGTGTAACCGTGTGTGTGAGTGTTAAAGGTGTGTGTGTGCGTGTATAAAGTGCTGATGGATGATGGGAAACCCTCTGGATGGTATCAAACCAAAGACTCAACAACAGCTCAACACCTCGACAGGCCAAACAGCACGAGTCGTGATCCCAGAGCATCTGTAGTTTGTTTTAGTCGCCTCCAGCTCCCAGACGGGTGGAGTTACAGGGATCAGAGGGTTTCTGGCACGCTAACTCTTTTGGTATCTACTATTTTAAGGTACGTTGACAGCAACTGGCTTTGCCTCCTGTAGTTCAGTTTCTCCTGATGGAAACTTTTACTTCTGCTGCCTTCAAATGGAATTAATTCATTTGTGTTTTAACCTTGAAAAATATCATTTAAGTACACAGCATTCTTAGTTTACACGTGTGAAAAATAAGGCAAATAAGACATTGCATCCATTTGAAAGGTGCAAAAGCCACCAAGTATCAAAGGTCTTATGCATGTTTACTATGTTTAAAGTTATTAACACAAAATAAATAATAACAAAACAATGAATAACCCTCCAACAGGAAGTTATCAAACCCTCCAACAGGAAGTTATCAAACCCTACAACAGGAAGTTATCAAACCCTCCAACAGGAAGTTATGAAACCCTCCAACGGGAAGTTATCAAACCCTCAAACAGGAAGTTATGAAACCCTCCAACGGGAAGTTATCAAACCCTCCACCTGGAAGTTATGAAACCCTCCAACAGGAAGTTATCAAACCCTCCACCTGGAAGTTATCAAACCTTCCACCTGGAAGTTATCAAACCCTCCAACAGGAAGTTATCAAACCCTCCAACGGGAAGTTATCAAACCCTCCACCTGGAAGTTATCAAACCCTCCAACGGGAAGTTATTAAAACCTCCAACGGGAAGTTATCAAACCCTCCAACGGGAAGTTATTAAAACCTCCAATGGGAAGTTATTAAACCCTCCAACGGGAAGTTATCAAACCCTACAACAGGAAGTTATCAAACCCTCCAACGGGAAGTTATCAAACCCTACAACAGGAAGTTATGAAACCCTCCAACGGGAAGTTATCAAACCTTCCAACGGGAAGTTATCAAACCCTCCAACAGGAAGTTATCAAACCCTCCACCTGGAAGTTATCAAACCCTCCAACAGGAAGTTATCAAACCCTACAACAGGAAGTTATTAAACTCTCCACCTGGAAGTTATCAAACCCTCCAACAGGAAGTTATTAAACCCTCCACCTGGAAGTTATCAAACCCTCCAACAGGAAGTTATCAAACCCTCCAACGGGAAGTTATCAAACCCTCCAACAGGAAGTTATCAAACCCTCCAACGGGAAATTATTAAAACCTCCAACGGGAAGTTATTAAAACCTCCAACGGGAAGTTATTAAACCCTCCAACGGGAAGTTATGAAACCCTCCAACGGGAAGTTATCAAACCTTCCAACGGGAAGTTATCAAACCCTCCAACAGGAAGTTATCAAACCCTCCACCTGGAAGTTATGAAACCCTCCAACAGGAAGTTATCAAACCCTCCACCTGGAAGTTATCAAACCCTCCAACAGGAAGTTATCAAACCCTCCAACGGGAAGTTATTAAACCCTCCACCTGGAAGTTATCAAACCCTCCAACAGGAAGTTATCAAACCCTCCAACGGGAAATTATTAAAACCTCCAACGGGAAGTTATTAAACCCTCCACCTGGAAGTTATCAAACCCTCCAACAGGAAGTTATCAAACCCTCCAACGGGAAATTATTAAAACCTCCAACGGGAAGTTATTAAAACCTCCAACGGGAAGTTATTAAACCCTCCAACGGGAAGTTATCAAACCCTCAAGCAGGAAGTTATCAAACCCTCCAACGGGAAGTTATCAAACCCTCCAACGGGAAGTTATCAAACCCTCAAACAGGAAGTTATGAAACCCTCCAACGGGAAGTTATTAAACTCTCCAACGGGAAGTTATCAAACCCTCAAGCAGGAAGTTATCAAACCCTCCAACGGGAAGTTATCAAACCCTCAAGCAGGAAGTTATCAAACCCTCCAACGGGAAGTTATCAAACCCTCCAACGGGAAGTTATCAAACCCTCAAACAGGAAGTTATGAAACCCTCCAACGGGAAGTTATTAAACTCTCCAACGGGAAGTTATCAAACCCTCAAGCAGGAAGTTATCAAACCCTCCAACGGGAAGTTATCAAACCCTCAAACAGGAAGTTATGAAACCCTCCAACGGGAAGTTATTAAACTCTCCAACGGGAAGTTATCAAACCCTCAAGCAGGAAGTTATCAAACCCTCCAACAGGAAGTTATCAAACCCTCCAACGGGAAATTATTAAAACCTCCAACGGGAAGTTATTAAAACCTCCAACGGGAAGTTATTAAACCCTCCAACGGGAAGTTATGAAACCCTCCAACGGGAAGTTATCAAACCTTCCAACGGGAAGTTATCAAACCCTCCACCTGGAAGTTATCAAACCCTCCAACAGGAAGTTATCAAACCCTCCAACGGGAAATTATTAAAACCTCCAACGGGAAGTTATTAAACCCTCCACCTGGAAGTTATCAAACCCTCCAACAGGAAGTTATCAAACCCTCCAACGGGAAATTATTAAAACCTCCAACGGGAAGTTATTAAAACCTCCAACGGGAAGTTATTAAACCCTCCAACGGGAAGTTATGAAACCCTCCAACAGGAAGTTATCAAACCCTCAAGCAGGAAGTTATCAAACCCTCCAACGGGAAGTTATCAAACCCTCCAACGGGAAGTTATCAAACCCTCAAACAGGAAGTTATGAAACCCTCCAACGGGAAGTTATTAAACTCTCCAACGGGAAGTTATCAAACCCTCAAGCAGGAAGTTATCAAACCCTCCAACGGGAAGTTATCAAACCCTCAAACAGGAAGTTATGAAACCCTCCAACGGGAAGTTATTAAACTCTCCAACGGGAAGTTATCAAACCCTCAAGCAGGAAGTTATCAAACCTTCCAACGGGAAGTTATTAAACTCTCCAACGGGAAGTTATCAAACCCTCAAACAGGAAGTTATCAAACCCTCCAACTGGAAGTTATTAAACTCTCCAACAGGAAGTTATTAAACTCTCCAACGGGAAGTTATCAAACCCTCCAACAGGAAGTTATCAAACCCTCCAACTGGAAGTTATTAAACTCTCCAACAGGAAGTTATCAAACCTTCCAACGGGAAGTTATTAAACTCTCCAACGGGAAGTTATCAAACCCTCCAACAGGAAGTTATCAAACCCTCCACCTGGATGTTATTAAACTCTCCAACTGGAAGTTATTAAACTCTCCACCTGGATGTTATTAAACTCTCCAACTGGAAGTTATTAAACTCTCCAACGGGAAGTTATCAAACCCTCCAACAGGAAGTTATCAAACCCTCCAACGGAAGTTATCAAACCCTCAAACAGGAAGTTATCAAACCCTCAAGCAGAAAGTTATCAAACCTTCCAACGGGAAGTTATTAAACTCTCCAACGGGAAGTTATCAAACCCTCCAACAGGAAGTTATCAAACCCTCCAACGGGAAGTTATCAAACCCTCAAACAGGAAGTTATGAAACCCTACAACAGGAAGTTATTAAACTCTCCAACGGGAAGTTATCAAACCCTCAAGCAGGAAGTTATCAAACCCTCCACCTGGATGTTATTAAACTCTCCAACAGGAAGTTATTAAACTCTCCAACGGGAAGTTATCAAACCCTCCAACAGGAAGTTATCAAACCCTCCAACGGGAAGTTATCAAACCCTCAAACAGGAAGTTATGAAACCCTCCAACGGGAAGTTATTAAACTCTCCAACGGGAAGTTATCAAACCCTCAAGCAGGAAGTTATCAAACCCTCCACCTGGATGTTATTAAACCCTCAAACAGGAAGTTATGAAACCCTCCAACGGGAAGTTATTAAACTCTCCAACAGGAAGTTATCAAACCCTCCACCTGGATGTTATTAAACTCTCCAACAGGAAGTTATTAAACTCTCCAACGGGAAGTTATCAAACCCTCCACCTGGAAGTTATTAAACTCTCCAACAGGAAGTTATTAAACTCTCCAACGGGAAGTTATCAAACCCTCCAACAGGAAGTTATCAAACCCTCCACCTGGATGTTATTAAACTCTCCAACAGGAAGTTATTAAACCCTCCAACGGGAAGTTATCAAACTCTCTAACGGGAAGTTATCAAACCCTCCAACGGGAAGTTATCAAACCCTCCAACGGGAAGTTATCAAACCCTCCAACGGGAAGTTATCAAACCCTCCAACGGGAAGTTATTAAACCCTCCAACGGGAAGTTATCAAACCCTCCAACGGGAAGTTATCAAACCCTCCAACGGGAAGTTATCAAACCCTCCACCTGGATGTTATTAAACCCTCAAACAGGAAGTTATGAAACCCTCCAACGGGAAGTTATTAAACTCTCCAACGGGAAGTTATCAAACCCTCAAGCAGGAAGTTATCAAACCTTCCAACGGGAAGTTATTAAACTCTCCAACGGGAAGTTATCAAACCCTCCAACGGGAAGTTATTAAACCCTCCAACGGGAAGTTATCAAACCCTCCAACGGGAAGTTATCAAACCCTCCATCAGGAACAGGATCTTCCAATAAGCAAAATGCATTCATTGACATATTTCACCCTCTGTTTGAAACCAGATCCCAGTCTGCTCTGATTGGGTAGCTGGCCAACTCTGTCTGCCAAGGGGCGGGACATGTAGAAGCACGAGTGTTGCATAATGATGTCACTATGTTCCGGAAGTAAAGAAAGGAGTCCAATGGAGGCGTTTCAGGCAAGGAGGGAAGAGTGGGGATGTTAGCTTTGCAGACCATTGACATGCACTAAACCCTATAGCACACTACAGGAAACAGAACACCCCCAAAAGCCTAGCAAGGCCTCTTTAAGAGAAGAGTTCTTTTTCCACCACTCTGCAAAGCTTATTCAATACCATAGAAGAAGACTCGTGCTCCACCACCACTGCGGGGTTGACCTCCGACCCTGTTGATTCGCTGCGTGGTGTTTGTGAACAGGAAGTTGAAACTTAAGTGAATTTAATAGCAGGACTGGGAATAGATGGAATAAAATGGCCCTCATCAATATTGATGCTGTTCTGTTAATTAGACTTCACATCTCCGACTCACAGAAACACACTGAGGGCAATGTGATTGGACAGCAGCCACCGCCTCACTGTGGCTCTCTATCTGTGTGTGTGTGTGTGTGTGTGTGTGTGTGTGTGTGTGTGTGTGTGTGTGTGTGTGTGTGTGTGTGTGTGTGTGTGTGTGTGTGTGTGTGTGTGTGTGTGTGTGTGTGTGTGTGTGTGAGAGAAGCAGTGTGTGTATGTAAGTGTGAATGTGTTTAAAATCCTTGACACACTGCGGTTAATAAGGAGTTTTCTCTCTGTGTGTATGCATGTTGAAATCAATGTCTACACGCTTGTGACTGTGTGTGTGTGTGTGTGTGTGTGTGTGTGTGTGTGTGTGTGTGTGTGTGTGTGTGTGTGTGTGTGTGTGTGTGTGTGTGTGTGTGTGTGTGTGTGTGTCCATCATTGAATGAATCCAGCCAGGTCCATCTGTTTGGCAGGAGACATGAATGTGAGGCCATCTGTGCTCTCACAGTGTGTGTGTGTGTGTGTGTGTGTGTGTGTGTGTGTGTGTGTGTGTGTGTGTGTGTGTGTGTGTGTGTGTGTGTTGGCCCTGAGGTGCAGTGTGTAAGAGGCAGAGGTGATAAGAGCATACATAGTCACACAAACACACACAATGATCCCAGCTTGTCCTGTATGAGAAGTGAGAACTTCAGAGTTGTAGTTAATGATGTGTGTGTCTGTGTGTGTGTGTGTGTGTGTGTGTGTGTGTGTGTGTGTGTGTGTGTGTGTGTGTGTGTGTGTGTGTGTGTTTCTGACAGCTGATGCTAACTGCTACACACTCCTATACAGCAGAAGAAGGAAAAAGAAGATGATGATGATGAAGAAGAAGAAGAAAAAGGAAGGAGTCGAAGAAGAAGACACACAAGAATAATAATAATAATAATAAGAAAAATACAGCAAAGAAGAAGTCAACAAAAAAGACAGAGACGAAGACAGAAAAAAAGACAATGAAGAACAAGACAGAGAACACGATGAAGACGAGGAAGACGGTGAAGAAGATGGAGTCAAAGAGAAGAACAAGGTGTGGAAAACAAAAAGTAAAAAAGACAACAAAGAAGCAGAAATCTAGTGAAGAGTGAGCAGACTAGCCCTCCGTCTGAAACCCCACGTTTTAGCAGCCGCACAGCGAAGCCCCTTTCTGCTCTGACAGGAAGACAATATGCTGCACCTAGGAGGCTAAGCCTGGCTGGCTGTGGCTCAGTGGGTAGCGCGCTGAACTTGGAATCAGGGGGTAGCAAGTTCGAGTCCCACTTAAATTGATTGTCCACAGGACTGAATGTATGTCAGTGGCTTTGGATAAAAGCGTCTGTAATGAAACTCTCGAGCCATTTCATTAATTGATGTTGGCGTGATCAATCAACCAATCAATCAATCAACCAATCAATCATCAATCAATCAACCCATCAATCAATCAATCAATCAATCAATCAATCAATCAATCAATCCATGTTTACTTTCTGAGGCATCCAACAACAACTGTTCCACATGTACACAAATCACAATCAGTAAAGAAGCGAGTCTCTCCAGTTCCTCGTTTCCTGTCAGTGTTTAAAATTAAAGATGATGTTTTTGGGGGTTAATATCGCGTTCGTTGCTATGGTGCTGTAGACTTCTGCAGATGTGGAAATGTCCTTACATGACATGTTACTTGTTATCCAAAGCGACTTACATACGACTCAATACTATGGGCACTTTGGGGTGAAGTGTCTCGGGGACACAACAACATGCTGACTGCAGTGGCGATTAATCGATTTTAAAGCCCGCGATTTTTTGTAACTTTTTTTTTTTTACAATTTTGTTTTTGTTTCTTTTGTTCTTCTTGTGTGTCAGTCATCCCCACCAATCAGAAGTGCCGAGCTCCTTACATGTACCAGCCATTGTTAATCAATCAGAAGCGGCCCATGATAGAAGGTGATAGACAGATTGATCCAATCACCTGCCAAGTGCTCTTGAAAGTGCCTGCCCTTTCCAAATGGCTTCCAGTGGAGCTTTAGATGGTTTCTGAGTCAGGTTAGTGACGCTCCATCACGTGTTTCTATCACAGGGAGAATCTGAAACTGAAGCTTGACTTTAAAGCAACCCAACGGAAGTTTCATGTAAGTTTAGTTCTTTCACTCGTAGCTCGGGCTGCGGGGTGCTAGAGACGGGAGCACGTTGATGCGACCTTCCTAGCCGGAGTTATGGCCGCATTTTACAATAAACTTCCGTTGGGAATCACAATCGCAATATTTGTCAGAAAAATCGCAATTAGATTTGTCCCTAAATCGTGCAGCCATAGTTTGAACCCCCTGATCCGAGCAGCACCGCACAACCCACTGCGCCACGCGCCTCCGTGTATCGCTGCCAGTTTCTCCCAAAACTCGACTTCATTGTTTGTTTATTTTAAGAAGTCACGAGTATTTTTGACTTTTGTTTGTTTCCTACCACAGGAAGTCTTCTGTCTGAACCCCGCTGGCAATCTGTCTGTTTGGGTTTATTATTTATTTTCCTGTGTTTACACAAAACGCTTTGTGATGTTGTTTCAGTAAGTGTTGGGTAAATACACATCATGACAACAGAGGAAACACGTTGAACAGAATGAAACACCGGAGGAGAAGAGGCGAGGAAGAGCAGGAGTAGAACATGGAAAGATGGAGAGGAATGGTGAAAGAGGAAGAGGAGGAGGAGGAGGAAGAGGAGGAGGAGGAAGAGGAGGAATGACGATGATAAATAAGGAGAAGAAGAAAGAAAATGTTGGAGAGAAGAAGAATGAAGGAGGAGATTAATTGATCTGTGGAGGACGGCCAAGTTCAACAGCTTAAACCTGAACAGAACGCACGCACGCGCGCGCGCACACACACACACACACACACACACACACACACAGCTGGCAGGGGTCAGGAATAATAAACGCTCTCAGAGTTTATTTTCTCAGCGATCTGAGCTGAAGGAAGATTTGGACGAAACATCCACATGACCTGCAGCGTGTGTGTGTGTGTGTGTGTGTGTGTGTGTGTGTGTGTGTGTGTGTGTGTGTGTGTGTGTGTGTGTGTGTGTGTGTGTGTGTGTGTGTGAGTGTGTGTTGAAATCTGCCCGTAGAATAAACACACACTCACAAGGTAACGTACACATACAGGAACAGCTGGAAACACACACACGGCTGACCTGGAAGCATGTGAAGCGGTTTTAAATATGAGCGTTGTCTCTGCACAGCTGCTGCGCACCGTCATATCAACAGCATTACAGACAGCACGACATGGATGCAGCACGAGGTTGTTTGATTCCCTGAACTACATTACCGAGGGACCGAAAGTACGGTGGCCCACAAGTGCAAACGCTCTCAAAACACTTTCATTGAGAGAAACAATATAAAAACACAAATGTGACAAAACACACGAGGAAGCATCTTCAGTGTGTGCGTCACTCTTTAGTGTCCCCTGGTCTCCCAGCTGTGTGCGTCACTCTTTAGTGTCCCCTGGTCTCCCAGCTGTGTGCGTCACTCTTTAGTGTCCCCTGGTCTCCCAGCTGTGTGCGTCACTCTTTAGTGTCCCCTTGTCTCCCAGCTGTGTGCGTCACTCTTTAGTGTCCCCTTGTCTCCCAGCTGTGTGCGTCACTCTTTAGTGTCCCCTGGTCTCCCAGCTGTGTGCGTCACTCTTTAGTGTCCCCTGGTTTCCCAGCTGTGTGCATCACTCTTTAGTGTCCCCTGGTCTCCCAGCTGTGTGCGTCACTCTTTAGTGTCCCCTGGTCTCCCAGCTGTGTGCGTCACTCTTTAGTGTCCCCTGGTCTCCCAGCTGTGTGCGTCACTCTTTAGTGTCCCCTTGTCTCCCAGCTGTGTGCGTCACTCTTTAGTGTCCCCTTGTCTCCCAGCTGTGTGCGTCACTCTTTAGTGTCCCCTGGTCTCCCAGCTGTGTGCGTCACTCTTTAGTGTCCCCTGGTTTCCCAGCTGTGTGCATCACTCTTTAGTGTCCCCTGGTCTCCCAGCTGTGTGCGTCACTCTTTAGTGTCCCCTGGTCTCCCAGCTGTGTGCGTCACTCTTTAGTGTCCCCTGGTCTCCCAGCTGTGTGCGTCACTCTTTAGTGACCCCTGGTCTCCCAGCTGTGTGCGTCACTCTTTAGTGTCCCCTTGTCTCCCAGCTGTGTGCGTCACTCTTTAGTGTCCCCTGGTCTCCCAGCTGTGTGCGTCACTCTTTAGTGTCCCCTGGTTTCCCAGCTGTGTGCGTCACTCTTTAGTGTCCCGTTGTCTCCCAGCTGTGTGCGTCACTCTTTAGTGTCCCCTGGTCTCACAGCTGTGTGCGTTTGTGTCCCCTGGTCTCCCAGCTGTGTGCGTCACTCTTTAGTGTCCCCTGGTCTCCCAGCTGTGTGCGTCACTCTTTAGTGTCCCCTTGTCTCCCAGCTGTGTGCGTCACTCTTTAGTGTCCCCTGGTCTCCCAGCTGTGTGCGTCACTCTTTAGTGTCCCCTGGTCTCCCAGCTGTGTGCGTCACTCTTCAGTGACCCCTGGTCTCCCTGCTGTGTGCGTCACTCTTTAGTGTCCCCTGGTCTCCCAGCTGTGTGCGTCACTCTTTAGTGTCCCGTTGTCTCCCAGCTGTGTGCGTCACTCTTTAGTGTCCCCTGGTCTCCCAGCTGTGTGCGTCACTCTTTAGTGTCCCCTGGTCTCCCAGCTGTGTGCGTCAGTCTTTAGTGTCCCCTGGTCTCCCAGCTGTGTGCGTCACTCTTTAGTGTCCCCTGGTCTCCCAGCTGTGTGCGTCACTCTTTAGTGTCCCCTGGTCTCCCAGCTGTGTGCGTCACTCTTTAGTGTCCCCTGGTCTCCCAGCTGTGTGCGTCACTCTTTAGTGTCCCCTTGTCTCCCAGCTGTGTGCGTCACTCTTTAGTGTCCCCTGGTCTCCCAGCTGTGTGCGTCACTCTTTAGTGTCCCCTTGTCTCCCAGCTGTGTGCGTCACTCTTTAGTGTCCCCTTGTCTCCCAGCTGTGTGCGTCACTCTTTAGTGTCCCCTGGTCTCCCAGCTGTGTGCGTCACTCTTTAGTGTCCCCTTGTCTCCCAGCTGTGTGCGTCACTCTTTAGTGTCCCCTGGTCTCCCAGCTGTGTGCGTCACTCTTTAGTGTCCCCTTGTCTCCCAGCTGTGTGCGTCACTCTTTAGTGTCCCCTGGTCTCCCAGCTGTGTGCGTCACTCTTTAGTGTCCCCTGGTCTACCAGCTGTGTGCGTCACTCTTTAGTGTCCCCTGGTCTCCCAGCTGTGTGCGTCACTCTTTAGTGTCCCCTGGTCTCCCAGCTGTGTGCGTCACTCTTTAGTGTCCCCTGGTCTCCCAGCTGTGTGTGTCACTCTTTAGTGTCCCCTTGTCTCCCAGCTGTGTGCTTCACTCTTTAGTGTCCCCTGGTCTCCCAGCTGTGTGCGTCACTCTTTATTGTCCCCTGGTCTCCCAGCTGTGTGCGTCACTCTTTAGTGTCCCCTGGTCTCCCAGCTGTGTGCGTCACTCTTTATTGTCCCCTGGTCTCCCAGCTGTGTGCGTCACTCTTTAGTGTCCACTGGTCTCCCAGCTGTGTGCGTCACTCTTTAGTGTCCCCTGGTCTCCCAGCTGTGTGTGTCACTCTTTAGTGTCCCCTGGTCTCACAGCTGTGTGCGTCACTCTTTAGTGTCCCCTGGTCTCCCAGCTGTGTGCGTCACTCTTTAGTGTCCCCTTGTCTCCCAGCTGTGTGCGTCACTCTTTAGTGTCCCCTGGTCTCCCAGCTGTGTGCGTCACTCTTTAGTGACCCCTGGTCTCCCAGCTGTGTGCGTCACTCTTTAGTGTCCCCTTGTCTCCCAGCTGTGTGCGTCACTCTTTAGTGTCCCCTGGTCTCCCAGCTGTGTGCGTCACTCTTTAGTGTCCCCTGGTTTCCCAGCTGTGTGCATCACTCTTTAGTGTCCCCTGGTCTCCCAGCTGTGTGCGTCACTCTTTAGTGTCCCCTGGTCTCCCAGCTGTGTGCGTCACTCTTTAGTGTCCCCTGGTCTCCCAGCTGTGTGCGTCACTCTTTAGTGACCCCTGGTCTCCCAGCTGTGTGCGTCACTCTTTAGTGTCCCCTTGTCTCCCAGCTGTGTGCGTCACTCTTTAGTGTCCCCTGGTCTCCCAGCTGTGTGCGTCACTCTTTAGTGTCCCCTGGTTTCCCAGCTGTGTGCGTCACTCTTTAGTGTCCCGTTGTCTCCCAGCTGTGTGCGTCACTCTTTAGTGTCCCCTGGTCTCACAGCTGTGTGCGTTTGTGTCCCCTGGTCTCCCAGCTGTGTGCGTCACTCTTTAGTGTCCCCTGGTCTCCCAGCTGTGTGCGTCACTCTTTAGTGTCCCCTTGTCTCCCAGCTGTGTGCGTCACTCTTTAGTGTCCCCTGGTCTCCCAGCTGTGTGCGTCACTCTTTAGTGTCCCCTGGTCTCCCAGCTGTGTGCGTCACTCTTCAGTGACCCCTGGTCTCCCTGCTGTGTGCGTCACTCTTTAGTGTCCCCTGGTCTCCCAGCTGTGTGCGTCACTCTTTAGTGTCCCGTTGTCTCCCAGCTGTGTGCGTCACTCTTTAGTGTCCCCTGGTTTCCCAGCTGTGTGCGTCACTCTTTAGTGTCCCGTTGTCTCCCAGCTGTGTGCGTCACTCTTTAGTGTCCCCTGGTCTCACAGCTGTGTGCGTTTGTGTCCCCTGGTCTCCCAGCTGTGTGCGTCACTCTTTAGTGTCCCCTGGTCTCCCAGCTGTGTGCGTCACTCTTTAGTGTCCCGTTGTCTCCCAGCTGTGTGCGTCACTCTTTAGTGTCCCCGTGTGTCTCCCAGCTGTGTGCGTCACTCTTTAGTGTCCCCTTGTCTCCCAGCTGTGTGCGTCACTCTTTAGTGTCCCCTGGTCTCACAGCTGTGTGCGTTTGTGTCCCCTGGTCTCCCAGCTGTGTGCGTCACTCTTTAGTGTCCCCTGGTCTCCCAGCTGTGTGCGTCACTCTTTAGTGTCCCGTTGTCTCCCAGCTGTGTGCGTCACTCTTTAGTGTCCCCGTGTGTCTCCCAGCTGTGTGCGTCACTCTTTAGTGTCCCCTTGTCTCCCAGCTGTGTGCGTCACTCTTTAGTGTCCCCTGGTCTCCCAGCTGTGTGCGTCACTCTTTAGTGTCCCCTGGTCTCCCAGCTGTGTGCGTCACTCTTCAGTGACCCCTGGTCTCCCTGCTGTGTGCGTCACTCTTTAGTGTCCCCTGGTCTCCCAGCTGTGTGCGTCGCTCTTTAGTTTCCCGTTGTCTCCCAGCTGTGTGCTTCACTCTTTAGTGTCCCCTGGTTTCCCAGCTGTGTGCGTCACTCTTTAGTGTCCCGTTGTCTCCCAGCTGTGTGCGTCACTCTTTAGTGTCCCCTGGTCTCACAGCTGTGTGCGTTTGTGTCCCCTGGTCTCCCAGCTGTGTGCGTCACTCTTTAGTGTCCCCTGGTCTCCCAGCTGTGTGCGTCACTCTTTAGTGTCCCGTTGTCTCCCAGCTGTGTGCGTCACTCTTTAGTGTCCCCGTGTGTCTCCCAGCTGTGTGCGTCACTCTTTAGTGTCCCCTTGTCTCCCAGCTGTGTGCGTCACTCTTTAGTGTCCCCTGGTCTCCCAGCTGTGTGCGTCACTCTTTAGTGTCCCCTGGTCTCCCAGCTGTGTGCGTCACTCTTCAGTGACCCCTGGTCTCCCTGCTGTGTGCGTCACTCTTTAGTGTCCCCTGGTCTCCCAGCTGTGTGCGTCGCTCTTTAGTTTCCCGTTGTCTCCCAGCTGTGTGCGTCACTCTTTAGTGTCCCCTGGTTTCCCAGCTGTGTGCGTCACTCTTTAGTGTCCCGTTGTCTCCCAGCTGTGTGCGTCACTCTTTAGTGTCCCCTGGTCTCACAGCTGTGTGCGTTTGTGTCCCCTGGTCTCCCAGCTGTGTGCGTCACTCTTTAGTGTCCCCTGGTCTCCCAGCTGTGTGCGTCACTCTTTAGTGTCCCGTTGTCTCCCAGCTGTGTGCGTCACTCTTTAGTGTCCCCGTGTGTCTCCCAGCTGTGTGCGTCACTCTTTAGTGTCCCCTTGTCTCCCAGCTGTGTGCGTCACTCTTTAGTGTCCCCTGGTCTCCCAGCTGTGTGCGTCACTCTTTAGTGTCCCCTGGTCTCCCAGCTGTGTGCGTCACTCTTTAGTGTCCCCTTGTCTCCCAGCTGTGTGCGTCACTCTTTAGTGTCCCCTGGTCTCCCAGCTGTGTGCGTCACTCTTTAGTGTCCCCTTTCCTCCCAGCTGTGTGCGTCACTCTTTAGTGTCCCCTGGTCTCCCAGCTGTGTGCGTCACTCTTTAGTGTCCCCTTTCCTCCCAGCTGTGTGCGTCACTCTTTAGTGTCCCCTGGTCTCCCAGCTGTGTGCGTCACTCTTTAGTGTCCCCTGGTCTCCCAGCTGTGTGCGTCACTCTTTAGTGTCCCCTGGTCTCCCAGCTGTGTGCGTCACTCTTTAGTGTCCCCTGGTCTCCCAGCTGTGTGCGTCACTCTTTAGTGTCCCCTTTCCTCCCAGCTGTGTGCGTCACTCTTTAGTGTCCCCTGGTCTCCCAGCTGTGTGCGTCACTCTTTAGTGTCCCCTTTCCTCCCAGCTGTGTGCGTCACTCTTTAGTGTCCCCTGGTCTCCCAGCTGTGTGCGTCACTCTTTAGTGTCCCCTGGTCTCCCAGCTGTGTGCGTCACTCTTTAGTGTCCCCTGGTCTCCCAGCTGTGTGCGTCACTCTTTAGTGTCCCCTTGTCTCCCAGCTGTGTGCGTCACTCTTTAGTGTCCCCTGGTCTCGTTGTTTTTGAGCTTCTTGTATTTGCAGCGTTTGGTTTCGGCAGCTTTTAGTAAACGCTGCGCATGTTTCCTCAAGGTGGTGATGGTTTTCTTAAAGCTTCATGTGTTTTTATATTTGCATCGCTCTCCAAATGGAAATGGCCGTACCGACGCATTCGCTCCATCTTTAGGGAATAATACATGACTTCTTTGATGATCAATTGAGTCTCAATGTTTCATGAACTAAAAATAAAACACCGCCCTCACCGTGTGTGTTTTTATCTGACAGCATGACGGCGGGGTGAACAGGGTGGAAGGAGAAGGCGGAGGAGGTGATGAAGAGGAACAGAGAGGTAGGAGGAAGAGGTGAAAGGTGGAGGAGAGGAGAGATAGGGAGAGAAGAGGTAATGTGTGTCTTGTGAAATGCTGACCCACATGTGGTTTCATAGTTAAAGCAGAGTATACACAACTTGTACCATTAAACATGAGAACATATCTCAAAGTTGTTTTAACCACAGCGTTAAGAACTGGGAGGACAGTGAAGAAAAACCCAATAAAGCTTATAAATGAAAATCTCGACTAGCTGTTTCTGAGGTCAAAAAGACATTTGAGTTTGAGTCAAGTGGGTTTTCATCTGATCGAATAAGCACAAAAAGCTCCATTCAACTTTCCCTATTTCTATTCAGCTTTTCCCACCTCTTGTTAAAGCGTATATGTGTTCTGGTTTAGCACTAGCAGTGTTGCGAACAATAATTAATATTTGGGGACACTGCCAGCTGCACCAAGGCAATCCTAAGGTTTCACAGCATCACATCCATCCATCAAAAGCAGGATGACAATCAAAAATGTCTCGAAATGTGATATTAAGGTATTTTTTTTACATGGCTCCTCTATGAGGAACTACGAAAAGTACCAAAGCACCCCAGCACGTAGCACTGAGGCTAATGTCGGCAAAAAACAAAGGTTTACAGTTAAAAAGTATAAAAACAAATTAAAAAGAATTCACTTAACTTGTTGTTGTGCTTTTTAACTAGCTAGTGAATACAAATCTATCTACCTAGCTAGCTAGCGAACAGACTAGTTAGCGAATGTTAGCAACCTTATAAGCTAGTTAGCCAACGTTAGCAACCTTATAAGCTAGTTAGCGAACGTTAGCAACCTTATAAGCTAGTTAGCGAACGTTAGCAACCTTATAAGCTAATTAGCGAACGTTAGCAACAAGCTAAGTGACAAAGGCTAAGTATCCATCAACCTAGCAGATGTTCTCTATCTATGTAAAGTCCCGGACACACCAAGCCGATTTCGGCCGTCGATAGATGTTGGGCCGTCGATGAGCGTCGCGTCGCCCTACTCAGATTGGTGTGTCCCGCCTCGTCGTGTCTTTTCGGCCGTGCCGACACCTTCCGCCACAGAATCGGTAGGCTGTTGGCTAAAGAAATCACTCTGATTGGCTGTTCAGCTTAGCGAACCAGTGCATGAGAAGCAGAAGTGAGAGACCCACACAAACTATTAAGAAGGCAAATGTGAGACTTCATTTACCTCCAGCTCTCGACTCAGGTTCGGGAAAGCCCCGTGAGCTTCTCGCTGTAGAGTGAAGATGGAACACACGCTATTTGTTGTTTGTTTATATCACGCAGTCTGTTCTTCTTCTCTCGGTTATATCACGCAGTCTGTCTTCCGGTTGTTGCCTCTGTTGAATGACGAATACACACTACCGCCGCCTGCTGGTAAGGAGAGTTATTGCCACTCACGCATGCGCAGTGCGTACGTGCTTCTTGGCCGTCGGCTGAAGTCTCCAGTGCGAAACATGGCCAAGACGCAGGAGACGTGAGGCGACGTGTTCTTTGGTGTCAGTTAACATTAGCTAGCTTAACTAGCTACCTATATACCAAGCTATAGCTACCGCATAATTGGTGGCTTTTATAACTTAAATTCTTACTATTATTGAAGATCTATGAATGCATTTACAGTGCGGACCTGTGTTCACCCTTCTAAAAGAGAAAGTAAGTATAAAAACATCAACAATGTGTGTACCAGCATAAGAAACATTGTCTTGTTTATGTTTCTATGCTGGTGTTAGGTATTGTGTATCTTGGTTTTATGTGTTTGTACGGCGACCTTGAGAGCCTTGAAAGGCGCCTATATAAAATAAATGAATTATTATTATTATTATTACCGCCTCGTCGTGTCTTTTGCCAGCACAGCCAGCAGCTGCTTAGAGCGACACAGATTAGCAGACATGCACAAATACGTGTTATTTTGAATACCTTTTCACCTATTAGTAAAACAAACGTGTACTTTCTCAACAGGGCAAGTATTCTTACGTATTAGGAGTTAATTAAAAAGCTTAACAACTGTTTGTTTGGCAAAGAAAGGGTGATAATGAATCAAAGTCAACTTTATTGTCAATCTCCGTTTCCCATAATCCCGAATGCAAAAACAAATATATATAAACACATGTATACAAATATGTATATAGCCTACCTATATATACACACAATCAACAGACACATGTATACATATGCACACATTAAGACCTAAATAAAAGCACAACAATCAATATATACAACATTAGAGTCACTTCAATATCTTTGAGAAATGTACATTAGTGCAGGACTGTCCATAGCGGCGTACAAAGTGTCTGGTGCTGCTTTGTGATAGCATTCACCCTCTAGACCAGGGCTGTCAAACTCAAGGCCCGGGGGCCAAATCCGGCCCGCGACTTCATTTTCCGTGGCCCCACAAGAACGTGCAAAGAATATATGTTTATTATACGGTTACATGCCGATTTACAGAAGCACGTTGCCCATAAACTACATGTCCCACAATGCATCTCAAATGTTGCATTTTTTTTTCTCCAGAATTTGGCTTTTCTTTTTAAATCATTTTGTGACGTTCTCACTGAAAAGACTTACAATTATTTCCCCTAGACTTCTTCTTTCAGACGTAGTTAATTATGAAGTTATTACCCTATCCGATAATAATCCAATTCAGAGGCATTCATGTAATATAATACGTTATTTTATATATATTATATATGTATTTTTATATAGTCTTAAAGTTACAAACGGCCCTTTGAGTGCAACCATAATGTTAATTTGGCCCGTGATGAAATTGAGTTTGACACCCCTGCTCTAGACGGAAGCACCAACACATAAAAAGGCAACGTGGAAGCGCACTAGCAGACAAAGAGTAAGATGTGCGTCAACAAGCTAAATGTATATCTTCTATACTGCTCAGAGCTGCATCAGACGGGTCACATGGGCAGACGTGACCCCGTCAGCTCCATCTGCAGCCGGCCTCCATGTTTAGTCTCATCATATATTCTCTACTGTATATATAGACACGTATAGACACACACAGACTGAGTGCCAACAGCACCGAGGCCTCCTCCTTCACCTCCATCTGTCTCCCTCTCCCTCTCCTCCTCCTCAGCCCCTCTTCCATGTTTGATTTACAGCCAACTTCAGGTGGAGATAAGGGGGGAGGAAGGGAGGAAAGACGGGGGGGAGAGAGAGTCGAAAAGAGCAAACGAAACTGACAAAACAATACAGAACTAAATGTTAACAAACAGAGACATGGAAAGGGAAATATCTGAACTTTTTAATACTTCTTTATTCATTTCATAGTGGGTCCGCTTCGATATAAAATGCGTTGAAAATCAGTTTACGTAACTTGTCTTATGTGGAAAAAAGACAGCCGTTTTCAATAAAAAGGAAGGATAGGAAAGGAAAGAGGATACAAGAGATGAAGGGGGAGGAAGGGAGGAAAGAGGAAAAGAAAATCCACGAAACTGACAAAACAATACAGAACTAAATGTTATCAAACACAGAGATGGAAATGGGGAAAATTAAAACGTCTACATACTCAATACAACATGTTATCGTGGTTTTTGGGTCCGCTTCAGGATGAAATGCGTTAAAAATCTGTTTAAATAACTTGTCTAATGTGGGAAAAGGCAATACAGGAACATTTGACAATGCCGTGTTCTTAAATATTCACATTTTGCTATGGCTAAATATGTATTTATTCTTAATTGGTGAATTTAGGGTTTGAATTTATCTATTTTTCAATAAAAATGAAGGAAAGGAAAGAGGAAACAAGAGATGGAGAGGGGAGGAAGGGAGGAAAGACGGGGGGAGAGTCAAAAAGAGCAAACGGAAATCAGCAAAACTGACAAAACAATACAGAACTAAACAGAGAAATGGAAATGGGGACTTCTAAATATTTAATACTTTATTTTATAGAGGTTTTTGGGTCCCGTTTGGTATGCAAAGGGTTAAAAATCAATGGGTTCAGAGCTTTAAATATACAGTCAATGGTTCAAAGGGCTTTTTGTCATGAAACACATACTGTACATCACAGGCTCCTCCAATGCAACATATAAGACATCAAACAACATACACATACAGAAAGAGGAGAGGAGATATAGGAGGGAGGGAAGGATGTAGGAAGTGAGGAAGTGTTGGAGGTATATTTAGGAGCGTGGCAGATTGTGTTCATGTGTTTCTGTCTCCGCGTCTTTTTATCTGTCTGCTCCCGTCAACACCTTTATTGATAGAAGAAGAAGAAGAGGAGGTGTTTGTAATGTCCTCCTGAACATCCTGTTTTTATATTTCCATAAAGATTCAGGTCAGGGTTTGAACCTAAAGAGACAGAAGAAGGATCAAGTTGTTTGGGGGTGTACTGTCCCTTTAAGAACACCTCTGATCCAATCAACGGACTGTGATGCATCTGTGCAAACAAAGTCAATATATGTTTTAACTTTCTCTCATTTCCAAAATGAATATGTTTTAGGCTGTTCGTCATAGACATTAAAACCCACCAGCGAATAATAGCAGGCTAATTGTTATATCATTGGAAAGACGTTGCATGCAAGCATTCAAACCCAACATTTCTTAGTTGCTAAAAAAGTACTTTTCCTTTAAAGACCGATAGCGCCTCTTTAAATCAAGCGCTACTCTATGTTTCAAGAGGCAGGGATACCGACCAAGTTTTAAAAGTGTTTAGTTGATTGATTTATTAATTAATGTAATTATTGTTTGATTATCTGTTTGGTGGGTTATCTAAATGGTTAATTGGTTGGTTATCTGATTGGTTAGTTATCTGATTGGTTAGTTACCTGATTGGTTAGTTATCTGATTGGTTAGTTATCTGATTGGTTAGTTATCTTGAACAATTACATTCAATGATTCTCTCTTCTAAACCATCAACGTGCATGTTAGACCCAATTCCAACTAAGCTGTTGAAGGAAGTGTTTCCATTAATTAGCACTTCTTTATTAAATATTATGAATATGTCTTTATTATCAGGCTATGTTCCACAATCATTCAAAGTAGCAGTGATAGAACCGCTTCTTAAAAAGCACAACCTCGATCCAGAGGTTTTAGCCAACTATAGACCTATTTCTAATCTTCCGTTCCTCTCAAAAATTCTTGAGAAAGCGGTCGCAAAACAGTTGTGTGATTACTTAAAAAACAATGATTTATCTGAAGATTTTCAGTCTGGCTTTCGAACACATCATAGCACGGAGAAAGCTCTGGTTAAAGTCACAAATGATATTCTAATAGCCTCAGACAAGGGACTCGTCTCTATTCTTGTTTTGCTCGATCTCAGTGCTGCATTTGATACTATCGACCATGATATCCTATTGCAAAGACTAGAGCACTTAGTTGGCATACAGGGAACTGCTTTAGGCTGGTTTAGGTCCTATCTATCTGAACGCTCTCAGTTTGTACGTGTTAACGATGAATCTTCCACGCAAACCAAAGTTAGCCATGGAGTGCCACAGGGCTCAGTGCTCGGACCTATTTTGTTCACATTATATATGCTTCCGTTAGGCAATATTATAAGGAATCATTCTGTAAACTTTCATTGTTATGCGGATGATACTCAACTATATTTATCAATCAAGCCTGATGAAATTAATCATCTAAATAAAATTCAAGACCGCCTTAAGGACTTAAAAACGTGGTGACCTTAAACTTTTTGATGTTAAACACGACCAAAACTGAAGTTATTGTACTTGGCCCGAAGAATCTACGAAACAAATTATCTAAAGACATACTAACTATGGATGGCATTAATTTGGCCTCCAGTGAGACTGTAAGGAATCTTGGTGTTATATTTGATCAGGATTTATCCTTTAACGCCCACATAAAATCAATTTCAAGGACCGCCTACTTCCATCGACGTAACATTGCAAAAATCAGGCATATCTTGCCTCAAAACGATGCAGAGAAACTAGTCCATGCATTTGTTAGTTCAAGGCTGGATTATTGTAACTCCTTATTATCAGGGAGTACCAAGAAGTCAGTCAAGTGGCTTCAGCTGATTCAAAATGCTGCAGCTCGTGGTTGGTTATCTGATTGATTAATTGGTTAAATAACTAGTTGAATACCCCAACAAATGTCCAGGTGCAGGTATTTTATATGTGACTATAACTATAACTGTTTGTTTGGTTAATAAAATGTACTGTGAGCTGGAACTGAAAACCTTCCAAAAACAATCGGTTCATTTTGATATCCAGCAATGGAGATGTCAAACCTCAGCACATTAAACAAAAACCTGGCTCAATACCAGCTGATATGAGCGGAGAAACATGAGGCAGATTTATGACCCGTGTGTTTCCACAACCTCACCTCAGCTTTATTTTTGCAAGACGTGTTCATTGTGAAACATCGATTTGTCTTAACCGTTTATCACAACGACCCCGCTTTGCACATGTTTTATTTTGAAATGCCTCGTTGATAACATGTTTTTCTCTGTCGTCATTAATCCTCTACAGCAGGGGTGTCAAACTCAAGGCCCGGGGGCCAAATCCGGCCCGTGACTTCATTTCATGCAAGTCAACACAAGAACTTGCAAAGAAAATGTAATATGTTTATTATACGTTTACATGCCGATTGACAGAAGCACGTTGCCCATAAACTACATGTCCCACAATGCATCTCTCATTTGACTTTTCTTTCTTCAAAATGTTCAGATTTCACTTCTTTTTTTAATTTTGACTTTTTTTTCCTCCAAAATTTGACTTTTATTTGAAAATCATTTTGTGACATGCGAACTGAAGAGACTTGCAGTTATTTGCCCTCTGCTTTCAGACGTAGTTAATTATGAAGTTATTACCCTATCCGATAATACTCCAATGCAGAGGCAATAATGTAATATAATACATCATGTGATATATATTAAATATTATATATGTATTTTTTAGGGGTGTAACGGTACACAAATAATTTCGGTAGGGCCCTTCGGTTCGGTACACGTGTGTACCGAAGTGTACTGAACGAATATAATGTTAAACGTAAAAAATTGAGAACGTGAACAACTTCTTGGAAGTAATCTCAGAGTAATTTGCTCACATTGGGTTCAACGCGTCATAGAGCGAGCAAGTCATTTCATTGGACGAGAGGCATACTATGAGAGCTGGTCAGAGGGATGCGTTCAAATGTAGTCAGTAATTTGAGGAACTGTCGAAATGGCGAACGCAGATAAAGTTGAGCTCGAAAATCCTCCAGCATCATTGAAGTCTCCGGTTTGGGAACATTTTGGTTTCGCAGTTACGTACAAGGATGACGGACAAAGACAGGTGGACCGAACCAAAGCTGTTTCTCGGCATTGTTCAACTAACATTGGTTACGCGGCTGGCAATACATCACACTCATTTGAAAAGGCATCACCCGAACGTCAATATCACCGGTACCAAAAGACTGAAGTCTAAACCCAACTCCCGCTAGCATTTAGCCTCCACCACTCGCAGAGAGTTCAGACCGAGCCAAAGCTATTACAAACGCCAAGTATCCTTATGTTGCCATGGTAGCAAAGCGCTACCTGGCTGTATCTGCTACCTCTGTCCCTAGAGAGGGTGTTCTCCACAGAGACATTGCTAGTGCCAGCAGATCTGCCCTTTCAGCAAGCAACGTGGACAAGTTCATCTTTCTTTAAACAACATGAAAATACAATGACAAGCAAGTCCTGATGTCAAACTGGCTGCTTAGGTGCAGATTATTTCAGTTAATCGAAATTCTGCACCTTAATTTGTATTTTATTATATTTTGTATTTATTTGAGTGAATAAATTATTCACAGTTTAATAATAATACAAAATATATATACACACATATGTTATGTGATAATTTTTTTCTGCTGTACCGAAAACGTACCGAACCGAACCGTAACCTAAAAACCGAGGTACGTACCGAACCAAAAATGTTACTACACCCCTAGTATTTTTATATAGTCTTAAAGCTACAACCGGCCCTCTGAATGCAGCCATCATGCTGATGTTGCCCGTCATGAAATTGAGTGTGACACCCTGCTCTCCACAGACAGGATCACAGTGTGTTTCACGAGCGGCTGACTCTGGATCAGCTGCAGGATTACAGAGGGCTCCGCGCTGAGACACTGGAGCTCTTTGTGGGGAATCCTAATATCAGTTCTCCTGCTCGGTTACCTGATGATTTCACTAATCTGCTGCTAAGTGGTTAAGTAGCTCTGGAGGTTCAGGAGGAATCTGTTATCGCTTTCAACCGTTTTCTCCCACGAGAGGAACGAGGAGACGGAGGAGAAGGGAAAGCATATTCAAAATATGGACCGTTTTTTATATTCATTAGCCCACCGTGAATACATGTGTTCTGGTTTTATGTTTCAGAATCTGTAAGCAACTGTGACTGAAAGAATATTGCTTTTATTTTACTTTTTTAAGGTTATTTGATTTAATTAGATTTATTTTTGAATGTGTAAAACAGAGAGTTATTATACAATACAAAAATAAATGTCAAATTGATATTACTGTATTTAATTACACATCCGAAAAGGGGTGGGAAGAAGTTTACACTCATTTAATCCGACCCCGTCTCCCAGCAACTACATTATTAATACATAAAACAACAAATAAACAAACAAATAAACTAACAAATACATAACAGAGGTAAACTATATTCAAGAAAAGATCAAATGTAATATTTAAAAAATATATGTTTTTAAACCAGTTTTGTTTTAAAGGCCACCTATTATGCAAAATCCCCTTCTCCATGTCTTCATCAACATGTGTCCCCTCTTCTCCATGTCTCTTCTACATCAACATGTGTCCCCTCTTCTTCATGTCTCTTCTACATCAACATGTGTCCCCTCTTCTCCATGTCTCTTCTACATCAACACGTGTCCCCTCTTCTTCATGTCTCTTCTACATCAACATGTGTCCCCTCTTCTCCATGTCTCTTCTACATCAACATGTGTCCCCTCTTCTCCATGTCTCTTCTACATCAACATGTGTCCCCTCTTCTCCATGTCTCTTCTACATCAACATTTGTCCCCTCTTCTTCATGTCTCTTCTACATCAACATGTGTCCCCTCTTCTTCATGTCTCTTCTACATCAACATGTGTCCCCTCTTCTCCATGTCTCTTCTACATCAACATGTGTCCCCTCTTCTCCATGTCTCTTCTTCATCAACATGTGTCCCCTCTTCTCCATGTCTCTTCTTCATCAACATGTGTCCCCTCTTCTCCATGTCTCTTCTACATCAACATGTGTCCCCTCTTCTTCATGTCTCTTCTACATCAACATGTGTCCCCTCTTCTCCATGTCTCTTCTACATCAACATGTGTCCCCTCTTCTTCATATCTCTTCTACATCAACATGTGTCCCCTCTTCTTCATGTCTCTTCTACATCAGCATGTGTCCCCCTCTTCTCCATGTCTCTTCTACATCAACATGTGTCCCCTCTTCTCCATGTCTCTTCTACATCAACATGTGTCCCCTCTTCTTCATGTCTCTTCTACATCAACATGTGTCCCCTCTTCTCCATGTCTCTTCTACATCAACATGTGTCCCCTCTTCTTCATGTCTCCTCTACATCAACATGTGTCCCCTCTTCTTCATGTCTCTTCTACATCAACATGTGTCCCCTCTTCTTCATGTCTCTTCTACATCAACATGTGTCCCCTCTTCTTCATGTCTCTTCTATGTCAACATGTGTCCCCTCTTCTTCACTTCTCTTCATACATCAACATGTGTCCCCTCTTCTTCATGTCTCTTCTACATCAACATGTGTCCCCTCTTCTTCATGTCTCTTCTACATCAACATGTGTCCCCTCTTCTTCATGTCTCTTCTACATCAACATGTGTCCCCTCTTCTCCATGTCTCTTCTACATCAACATGTGTCCCCTCTTCTCCATGTCTCTTCTACATCAACATGTGTCCCCTCTTCTCCATGTCTCTTCTACATCAACATGTGTCCCCTCTTCTCCATGTCTCTTCTACATCAACATGTGTCCCCTCTTCTTCATGTCTCTTCTACATCAACATGTGTCCCCTCTTCTCCATGTCTCTTCTACATCAACATGTGTCCCCTCTTCTTCATGTCTCCTCTACATCAACATGTGTCCCCTCTTCTTCATGTCTCTTCTACATCAACATGTGTCCCCTCTTCTTCATGTCTCTTCTACATCAACATGTGTCCCCTCTTCTTCACGTCTCTTCTACATCAACATGTGTCCCCTCTTCTTCATGTCTCTTCATACATCAACATGTGTCCCCTCTTCTTCATGTCTCTTCTTCATCAACATGTGTCCCCTCTTCCTCATGTCTCTTCATACATCAACATGTGTCCCCTCTTCCTCATGTCTCTTCATACATCAACATGTGTCCCCTCTTCTTCATGTCTCTTCTACATCAACATGTGTCCCCTCTTCCTCATGTCTCTTCTTCATCAACATGTGTCCCCTCTTCCTCATGTCTCTTCATACATCAACATGTGTCCCCTCTTCTTCATGTCTCTTCTACATCAACATGTGTCCCCTCTTCCTCATGTCTCTTCATACATCAACATGTGTCCCCTCTTCCTCATGTCTCTTCATACATCAACATGTGTCCCCTCTTCTTCATGTCTCTTCTACATCAACATGTGTCCCCTCTTCTTCATGTCTCTTCTACATCAACATGTGTCCCCTCTTCCTCATGTCTCTTCATACATCAACATGTGTCCCCTCTTCTTCATGTCTCTTCTACATCAACATGTGTCCCCTCTTCTTCACTTCTCTTCTACATCAACATGTGTCCCCTCTTCTTCACGTCTCTTCTACATCAACATGTGTCCCCTCTTCTTCGTGTCTCTTCATACATCAACATGTGTCCCCTCTTCTTCATGTCTCTTCTACATCAACATGTGTCCCCTCTTCTTCATGTCTCTTCTACATCAACATGTGTCCCCTCTTCTCCATGTCTCTTCTACATCAACATGTGTCCCCTCTTCTTCATGTCTCTTCTACATCAACATGTGTCCCCTCTTCTCCATGTCTCTTCTACATCAACATGTGTCCCCCTCTTCTTCATGTCTCTTCTACATCAACATGTGTCCCCTCTTCTCCATGTCTCTTCTACATCAACATGTGTCCCCTCTTCTTCATGTCTCTTCTACATCAACATGTGTCCCCTCTTCTCCATGTCTCTTCTACATCAACATGTGTCCCCTCTTCTCCATGTCTCTTCTACATCAACATGTGTCCCCTCTTCTTCATGTCTCTTCTACATCAGCATGTGTCCCCTCTTCTCCATGTCTCTTCTACATCAACATGTGTCCCCTCTTCTCCATGTCTCTTCTACATCAACATGTGTCCCCTCTTCTTCATGTCTCTTCTACATCAACATGTGTCCCCTCTTCTCCATGTCTCTTCTACATCAACATGTGTCCCCTCTTCTTCATGTCTCTTCTACATCAACATGTGTCCCCTCTTCTTCATGTCTCTTCTACATCAACATGTGTCCCCTCTTCTTCATGTCTCTTCTACATCAACATGTGTCCCCTCTTCTTCATGTCTCTTCTACATCAACATGTGTCCCCTCTTCTCCATGTCTCTTCTACATCAACATGTGTCCCCTCTTCTTCATGTCTCTTCTACATCAACATCTGTCCCTCTGTCCTTAGACCATCTGTCCTCAGACCATCTGTCCTTAGACCCTCTGTCCTTAGACCCTCTGTCCTCAGACCCTCTGTCCTTAGACCCCCTGTCCTTAGACCATCTGTCCTTAGACCCTCTGTCCTCAGACCCTCTGTCCTTACACCCTCTGTCCTTAGACCCTCTGTCCTTACACCCTCTGTCCTTAGACCATCTGTCCTCAGACCCTCTGTCCTCAGACCCTCTGTCCTTAGACCCTCTGTCCTTAGACCCTCTGTCCTCAGACCCTCTGTCCTCAGACCATCTGTCCTCAGACCCTCTGTCCTTAGACCCTCTGTCCTCAGACCCTCTGTCCTCAGACCCTCTGTCCTTAGACCCTCTGTCCTCAGACCCTCTGTCCTTAGATCCTCTGTCCTCAGACCCTCTGTCCTTAGACCATCTGTCCTCAGACCCTCTGTCCTCAGATCCTCTGTCCTAAGACCCTCTGACCTTAATACATTTTACAGCGTAGGTAGATCAAATGTTTGGAAATGCATAATTGTCACGGTCGTCTCTGGTTTCCTGTTTTATTTTGAAAAGTGTTCACCCCCGTCTTGCCTGTTGATTCCTGTCTCTGTGCCCTCCTGTGTCTGAGTGTCTGATTGTGTGCACCTGTTGCCCCTGTGGTTCTGCCTCCCCTGCCCAGCCGTGTCTTGTCCTCTGATTACCCTTCTTTGTATTTAGTCTCGTCTTGCCCTGTGCTCCATGTCGGTTCATTGTTTGTCTTCCCTTCACGTCACGCTCCATGTTTGTCCTTGAAGTTTCTGATCCTGGATTCTCGTGCTCCCCTGTTTTGGTAATTTAAGCGTGTTTCTTGTTTTCTTTTGTCGTCGGCTTTTTGTAAAATAAAGCTGGCTTTTTGTTAATACTGCATTCGGGTCCTACCTTTCCCGAATCGTGACTATAATGAGAAGATGAATCCACGAGGATGTCAACAGTCCTGTGGGAGCCGTCAGGGAAGTAGTATGATGAGAGTCAGGCAGGACCGCAGAGACAGGTTCAGCCACGACTCGAAGTCCAGGACTCAGATCAGGACTCAGATCAGGACTCACATCAGGACTCACATCAGGACTCAGGACTCAGGTTCAGCCACGACTCGAAGTCCAGGACTCAGATCAGGACTCAGACCAGGACTCAGATCAGGACTCAGATCAGGACTCAGATCAGGACTCAGATCAGGACTCAGGACTCAGGATCAGCCACGACTCAAAGATCAGGACTCAGATCAGGACTCAGGATCAGGACTCAGATCAGGACTCAGATCACGACTCAGATCAGGACTCAGACCAGGGCTCAGATCAGGACTCAGATCAGGACTCAGATCAGGACTCAGATCAGGACTCAGGACTCAGGTTCAGCCACGACTCGAAGTCCAGGACTCAGATCAGGACTCAGACCAGGACTCAGATCAGGACTCAGATCAGGACTCAGATCAGGACTCAGACCAGGACTCAGATCAGGACTCAGATCAGGACTCAGATCAGGACTCAGACCAGGACTCAGACCAGGACTCAGATCAGGACTCAGATCAGGACTCAGATCAGGACACGACTCAGGGTCCCAGCGTAGACACCAAAAAGACATTTGGGGGACGCTTTAAGCTTAGTGCACATTTTAATACATTTTTGCATAAACACGTCTTTATTCTAAACTACAGAGTGTTTGAAAAGACACTTTTAATTCCCATTACCAAACCATCACTCATGTTGTGTCTACTTTCCACTTCCTGTCCATTTCTTTGTGCGCGTAACAATAATAACTTTACGGTGTTTTTTCTCATTAATGGAGGCATTAGCTCCATTAGCCTCAATCTGGCGGCCACTCGCTCTAATTAGCTCCCCGCTGTAATTAGTACGTGCTCATTGTCCTCACACAACAATAAAGACATGGAACACGTTAATGACTGTGAAGAAAGTCATTACGTCTTAGTGAACAGTGTGCAGACTCTTTACAGAGAATTGAGATGTGTTTGGGTTGTTGTCAGAAAAGGGTTTTAAAACCCACTCATGTGTTTTAAACAGCCGAGGAGAGGATATCAAATAATAAGCTTTGATACAAAACGGCTTAATCAGTTTAGGTACGATACAAAGAAGTAGAATGAGAGAAAGTAAAGTGCTGTTTCTTTACATGTACGGTACTATATATATATAGCGTCTCTACTTCAGTGTGTAGTGTCTCTACTTTAAAGAGTCCTCTCCTGCTGATGTTCAGGTGTATATCAGTATGTAGAGTCTCTACTTTAAAGAGTCCTCTCCTGCTGATGTTCAGGTGTGTATCAGTATGTAGTGTCTCTACTTTAAAGAGTCCTCTCCTGCTGATGTTCAGGTGTATATCAGTATATAGTGTCTCTACTTTAAAGAGTCCTCTCCTGCTGATGTTCAGGTGTATATCAGTATGTAGTGTCTCTACTTTAAAGAGTCCTCTCCTGCTGATGTTCAGGTGTATATCAGTATGTAGTGTCTCTACTTTAAAGAGTCCTCTCCTCCTGATGTTCAGGTGTATATCAGTATGTAGTGTCTCTACTTTAAAGAGTCCTCTCCTGCTGATGTTCAGGTGTATATCAGTATGTAGTGTCTCTACTTTAAAGAGTCCTCTCCTGCTGATGTTCAGGTGTATATCAGTATGTAGTGTCTCTACTTTAAAGAGGCCTCTCCTGCTGATGTTCAGGTGTATATCAGTATGTAGTGTCTCTACTTTAAAGAGTCCTCTCCTGCTGATGTTCAGGTGTATATCAGTATGTAGTGTCTCTACTTTAAAGAGTCCTCTCCTGCTGATGTTCAGGTGTATATCAGTATGTAGTATCTCTACTTTAAAGAGTCCTCTTCTGCTGATGTTCAGGTGCATATCAGTAGTGTCTGTACTTTAAAGAGTCCTCTCCTGCTGATGTTCAGGTGTATATCAGTATGTAGAGTCTCTACTTTAAAGAGTCCTCTCCTGCTGATGTTCAGGTGTATATCAGTATGTAGTGCCTCTACTTTAAAGAGTCCTCTCCTGCTGATGTTCAGGTGTATATCAGTATGTAGTGCCTCTACTTTAAAGAGTCCTCTCCTGCTGATGTTCAGGTGTATATCAGTATGTAGTGTCTCTACTTTAAAGAGTCCTCTCCTGCTGATGTTCAGGTGTATTTCAGTATTTAGTGTCTCTACTTTAAAGAGTCCTCTCCTGCTGATGTTCAGGTGTATATCAGTATGTAGTGTCTCTACTTTAAAGAGTCCTCTCCTGCTGATGTTCAGGTGTATATCAGTATGTAGTGTCTCTACTTTAAAGAGTCCTCTCCTGCTGATGTTCAGGTGTATATCAGTATGTAGTGTCTCTACTTTAAAGAGTCCTCTCCTGCTGATGTTCAGGTGTATATCAGTATGTAGTGTCTCTACTTTAAAGAGTCCTCTCCTGCTGATGTTCAGGTGTATATCAGTATGTAGTGTCTCTACTTTAAAGAGTCCTTTATTTTTTCTCATTCTGCCTGTACTGCAGCACCTCTTTTCACCCTCTGTCTGAAACCAGAGCCCAGTTTGCTCTGATTGGTTAGCTGGGCAACTCTGTTGTGATTGGTCAACCGCTTAGCACGTACAATGTGTTGGAGCGTGTGTGTGTGTGTGTGTGTGTGTGTGTGTGTGTGTGTGTGTGTGTGTGTGTGTGAGAGATGCACAAGCGTATGTATAAAAGGAAAACCCCAAACATGCATAATAGGGCCTCTTTAAGACTCTAATAGCAGCTGAAGTACAGGTATAAGTTTACTTACACATTTGCCGTCGCCTAGCAACAGTGTTCTCATAACTTAAAGCTGCCGTGTTTACCTGATGCTCAGCTGTTGAAAATCCTATTATAATATCATGTTGTGATTATTTCCAACATGATATTAAACTAACTGTATGTTTATTTCTTCGTTTCCATCTATATTCATATCCAATGTTTACCCCGATGACGGCAACGCTGCTCCTTTTGTCGAAACCACACACACACACACACACACACACACACACACACACACACACACACACACACACACACACACACACACACACACACACACACACACACACACACACACACACACACACACACACACACACACACACACACACACACACACACACACACACACACACACACACACACACACACACACACACACACACACACACACACACACACACACACACACACACACACACACACACACACACACAGCTGTGATGTTTATGAGGGTTCAGTAGAGGGTGGGGGTTAATAGCCTAGCTGTCAGTTTGATCTGCATACCTGTGTGTGTGTGTGTGTGTGTGTGTGTGTGTGTGTGTGTGTGTGTGTGTGTGTTAATAATAGCTTACTAGCTGTCAGTGCAGTTAGGGGTGTGTGTCAAGAGAGCTTTAAATGCTCCTCATCAAACCATTCAACGGCGGTATGACAGGCCTGCGGCGCGTGCGTGTTAGCATGTGTTAGCATTCGTTAGCTGTTCCCATGATGAACATTCGAGTGTGTGTGTGTGTGTGTGTGTGTGTGTGTGTGTGTGTGTGTCGCCTCTAAGTGGAAAACATTGTGCTGAGCAGAAAAGCAGCCCGTGTCAAACGACCCATCACGCGGCATGAATGGCTCTCCCCGGCGCTATTATGAAAAGAACGAGCTGAAATATTATTATTCCGCTGTTATTAAGCTGCGCCGACATGTCGAGCCGGAGTCATCAGCTTCGCTCGCAGAAACACACCAACGACTGTATTCACACAAAACACACCGGAATTACGCTTTTCATTTCAGAAACGTAATTTGTCTCTGAACAAATGTTGCATATCTTAATTTTTAACCTCGGAGTTGAAGCTTCCTCCCCTCCCTCTTTTCAACATGGATTTCTTCGTTTACAATCTTGCTTTTCCTCGTTGTTTTGTTGAAGACACTGCCGGCTTAGAAACACCGCGTACAGTCCCCGTGTCGCTGATCATCCTGTCATCGTGTCTTACACACACCATTATGGCAGCAGACAGAAAGGAGTCAGGCAACATCACAGCCTGGGTTTCCCCGAAAGCCATCGTTAAAAAGTGATGAGCTTCAATGTTTATTATACAGCCCAATATCACAAGTGTATATATATATATATCAGTATGACAATACGACACCCTCTGTCCTCAGACCCTCTGTCCTCAGACCCTCTGTCCTCAGACCCTCTGTCCTCAGACCCTCTGTCCTCACACCCTCTGTCCTTAGACCCTCTGTCCTCAGACCCTCTGTCCTCACACCCTCTGTCCTTACACCCTCTGTCCTTAGACCCTCTGTCCTCAGACCCTCTGTCCTTAGACCCTCTGTCCTTAGACCCTCTGTCCTCAGACCCTCTGTCCTCACACCCTCTGTCCTTAGACCCTCTGTCCTCAGACCCTCTGTCCTTAGACCCTCTGTCCTTACACCCTCTGTCCTTAGACCCTCTGTCCTCAGACCCTCTGTCCTCAGACCCTCTGTCCTTAGACCCTCTGTCCTCAGACCCTCTGTCCTTAGACCCTCTGTCCTCAGACCCTCTGTCCTCAGACCCTCTGTCCTTAGACCCTCTGTCCTTAGACCCTCACATCGTACAAGGAAAAGCTTCCGGAGAAAACCCACAGTTAAAGGGAACATGGAGAAACCTCAGGGAGAGCAGCAGAGGAGGGATCCCTCTCCCAGGACGGACAGACGTGCAATAGATGCCGTGTGTAAATTGAAAAGATAATACATTTGCAACATAGGTAGTCCAGATGTTTGGAAATGCATGTGTGTATAATAGGAAGATGAATCCACGAGGATATCCATCAGGACCTATGATCCAGGACCACAGCTGTCACAACCGTTAGGAGAACCCAAACGCAGCACTCGAGAAACCAAGGAGAATTGGTAATCACCTTTATTGGAGATTCCACTGGATCGGAGGAATACCGACCGAGCAGTTTAACGCACCGGAGGACAGCGGGCAGAAGGTGAGTCAGGCACTGGCAGAGAGTCGGGGAGTGAGCGAGGCGGTCAGCGTGGATACAGGCAGGGTCGGATAACAGGCCGGACAGGATAGTCGAGGACAGGCAGGGTCGGAACCGGGTAGGCAATCTGGTTTCAAACGAGGGAAAGATAAGCATGAGGCAAAGTACAATCTGGCAAAGAGTGTGTGTAAGGTGCGAGTTTAAATACTGGCAGAAGCTACTGGGTGCAGAAGAGAAAGAGAGTGAGCTAACGAGTGGGTGTGGAAAACAGGTGAGACAGGTGAATGATGGAGCAGACTATGACCACAGCCACGACTCAAGATCCAAGACTCAAGATCCAGGACACAGGACCGCAGGATCCTCCATGACTCCGGATCCCAGCGTATATAGACACCAAAAAGAAAGACATGTGGGGAAGCTGGGTTAATGGGAACATGAGAGGACACAGGTATAGACAGAGAGAAGGAAGAAGTAAGATGTCCCCCGACACACTAAGCCTATATCAGCAAAACTAGGGGCTGAATCTAATCAGCCCTAACTATAAGCTTAAACGGATAGGGTGTCTGCCGCCCGAACACAAACTGGAAGCTGATTCCACAAAGTGGAGCTTGATAAGAAAAGGCTCTGGCTCCCATTGTACTTTCAGAGACTCTAGGAACAACCAACAACCCTGCATTCTTGGAACGCAATGCCCTAGTAGGCCAGCAGGGTATAATGAGTTCTTTAAGGTAAGATGGCGCCTGCCCATTAAGGGCTCTGTAGAGAAGAAGCATCCTGTGTCCTATAGGGAGCCAGTGTAAGGCAGCCAGAACAGGAGTCATCAAGTCAACAGAAAATGTACATTACAGTTGACTTTGGAAACAGGAAAGGTGAATTCTCTGTAGAGCTTTCAGTCGTATTGGCAAACCACGAAAGACATGTTGAATGTGTTGGCACCAAACGGTTTGGATTCATCCTCTGGGGAGCAGGAGAATCCACAGCCAGATGTTGAAGTGTTGACCTATGTGCCGGTATATCAGGTATATTGTGTTATAGTTAGTCGCAGCTACCTTGAGGGGAACAGTAGAAATACAGCGTTCCAGAATATTCCACCATGCTGGTTTTGAAGTATGTGAGTTCACCTCAGACTAGTATCATGGTCAAGTAGCTTGACTTGAACCGCGCCGTTTTAGCATATTTTGAGCGTAAATAACTAAGTGATATTGCGTGTTCTATTCCAAGAAGACGTATCGGTGTCTTGAAATGACGATACGGTATTACCCGATCTATTTTTTAACCAGGATAAGCCTTTTACCCAAAACCCTAACAAGTAAACCCTCAAATGCATTTTGATACTAGTCTGAGGTGAACTCACATACTTCAAAACCAGCATGGTGGAATATTCTGGAACGCTGTATTTCTACTGTTCCCCTCAAGGTAGCTGCGACTAACTATAACACACTCTACCTGATATACCGGCACATAGGTCAACACTTCAACATCTGGCTGTGGATTCTCCTGCTCCCCAGAGGATGAATCCAAACGGTTTGGTGCCAACACATTCAACATGTCTTTAGTGGTTTGCCAATACGACTGAAAGCTCTACAGCGGGGGTTCTCAAAGTGCGGCCCGCGGGCCAATGGCGGCCCTCGGAAATGTTTCTGGCGGCCCGCGATAGTTAACGTGACACGCTGAAATGCATGCGTTATATTTGAATCCTCCATGGTTGTATCGAGTAAGAATTAGAATGGAATTTAAGAATGGTAAAACTGCGTCCCCTGGGTTGACATTCCTAAATTATGAATGACAGCTTGTGGAAAGTTTGCTAGACTACTGGTTGCATGGCAACTAGGCGTCTCGCGAGTTGCGGTAATTGGTTAGTATAATAAAGAAAGGATTTGTTTTGGAATTATTTTGTGTTCCGTTTTTTCTTCGGCGGCCCTCGATCCAATATTGGGTACCTACATTAGCCCTCACTCATCAACACTTTGAGAATCCCTGCATACAGAGAATTCGCCTTTCCTGTTTTCAAAGTCAACTGTAATGTACATTTTTCTGTGTCTTTGTACAGATCGAAATAACGTTTCCAACAATCCCGAATACAAAATCCAATAATACAAATAAAAAATGTACACATATGCACACGTTAAGATAACACAACAAAGTAACAGTCACTTCAATATCTTAGGGAATATAGTGCTTTTTATATGTGGACGTTTAATGAACACAAGTTACGTCTATACTTTTAAAACATAACCAGTAGACTAGTTTGAATGTAAACATACTCAACTTTTGTACAAATCAAACTCCTCAGAGGATGAACCACTATTTCTATTATATTTCATTGTATTTACTTGCACTATTTTTATTGTTGGAGGAGCCTGTGACCATAACGACACACTATGCATGAGAATAAAAGCCATATGATTTCCATGCCTCTAACCACAGCATATAGTTAAAAAACATTTTGTAATCGTGTACTATTTCATATTTAAATCCTCTCCTACGTACTACGAGTACTTCTCCCACTTCTGATAAGGACACAGAGTTTCTTCGAAGCCAGTTCTACGAGAACATTTCCCCAGAAGGAACCACAAACATGTGACCTGCACCCGGACTAATGTTTCCCTGTCAGAGCGTTTGAGAAACAGCTCGTGTAATCCCGCTGTCTTCTTCTGTGGTGCCCCGCGGCGCCGGAGCAGCCGGTGTCAAAGTAAGCCGTCAGCAGCATGAATGGCCTGCAGCCTTTTGTTCTCCCCAACTATTAAGAAAAGACCAAGCTGAAATATTATTATTCTGCTGCTCCGAAATATGTCAGATTAAATCGTTACCTTCGCTGAGCCACACACAAAAGGCACAAACACTGAAGCACTTTGCGGGCCCAGTCCGGGGTTGTTTTTTGAGTTTTCTGAAATATTATTATAAAACCATTGTTAAACTGCTCGGCAACGTGACAGCTTAAATCATCACCTTCGGCGGCGGAAATGTGCTGCAGGGATTTTAAAGTGTAACACCGGCGCGTTGTGAATCACCGCAGATTGAAGGACTATACGGCGAGTTCTTCAGACTTTGCTGCCGTTTAGCGTTCACACACTCCCCTGGCAGCGCGTACACAATAACAGCTTTTGAATGTGTCACACGAGGAAACTGGAGAGGCCTCAGACTCAACCCAGGTTAGATAGCTTTTGTAACATGATGTACATCTGACGGTGTTCTGCTGTGTCCTGAGCCTCGGCAGAAAGGGGGATGCACTGCTCACCTCTTTGGGCCAAGACACTATTTTCAATCCAATGGTGCACAGGTCGAGTGTCTGAAAGGAAAAAGAAAAGTATTACAGCGACAGCAGGAAACAAAGTCGCTGAGAGGCTGAGGCCGGCCTGTTTGCTATCGGGTGACAAAAAAAGTACTTGCTGACTCGCTGACACACACACACACACACACACACACACACACACACACACACACACACACACACACACACACACACACACACACACACACACACACACACACACACACACACACACACACACACACACACACACACACACACACACACACACACACACACACACACACACACACACACACACACACACACACACACACACCAAGTCTTTACCCTAAAATTAATGATCCCCCTTATGGGGACCTCCAATGTGTAAGGGAGGCGAGTCCCCACACGTGACTATGTAAACAGATGTAGGTCCCCACAAGTATAGTAAAGCTAGACCACACACACACACACACACACACACACACACACACACACCACACACACACACACACACACACACACACACACACACACACACACACACACACACACACACACACACACACACACACACACACACACACACACACACACACACACACACACACACACACACACACACACACACACACACACACACACACACACACGTATATTGACTTTAAAAACAGTAAAACCCATGTGTGTGATCATGGCAATCCAAACAGAAGTATTCTGGTGAACACGCTTCTTTGAAAAGGCTTTAAGGATCTGAGAAACCAGTGCAGAGACGCTGGAAAGAAGCCAAACAGGAGAACATCGGTTTGCTGGCTCGTGGGAAGTCCGAACGCAATCGACCTTAAACTCTTACTGAGCAAAGCTTTGTGGGTTATTCTCCCGAAAAGAGATTTGTTTCGGTGCATGCATTCTCTTAACGCACAGAACAAGGATACGAGACACTCGGATACTGCTGAGCAGGGATTATCAGGAGTCTTTCACATAGGAATTACAATGGCAGCTCCTAGCTCCTATGGAAAGGCCTTGAGGAGAGCCACACAGGAGAAGTGGAAACAGGCGAAGAACGACAGAAACAACCGTTGGTTTGCTCGAGGACATCCGAACCCTACTTACCTTAAACCAGGGGTGTCAAACTCAAGGCCCGGGGGCCACATTCGGCCCGCGACTTCATTTTATGTGGCCCCACAAGAGCTTACAAAGAATATAATATGTTTATTATACGGTTACATGCTACAGAAGCACGTTGCCCATAAACTACATGTCCCACAATGCATCTCAAATATGACTTTTTTCTTCAAAATATGCATTTTTTCATAGAATTCCTTTTTCTCAGAATTAGATTTTTATTTCAAAATGTCACTTCTATTTCTTTTTTCTCCAGAATTTGGTTTTTCTTTTAAAATCATTTTGGGACATACGCACTGAAAAGACTTCTGCTTTCAGACGTAGTTAATTATGAAGTTATTACCCTATCCGATGATAATCCGATGCAGAGGCAATGATGTAATATAATACATTATTTTATATATATGATATATTTATATATGTATTTTTATATAGTCTTAAAGTTACAACCGGCCCTTTGAGTGCAACCATAATGCTGATGTGGCCCCTGATGAAATTGAGTTTGACACCCCTGCCTTAAACTAAGCAAACATGTCCCGCTTCCTCTTCAGTGAGAGTATTTGTGTGTGTGCGTATTTAGACATGTATTTACCTTACTGCTAAACGAAGATCAGCGCGTGAAAGTACGTATTGTATATATGGATTTTTAAAGCCCTCATGGATACAAGAAGCAGATAGCGCCAACGTCTGTTAGTACTACATCCAATTGATGTTGTGTCTGGATGATTGAAAGCCTGTATTCTGTATGTTGTGTTTTCAGCTGAGTTGATGTGTTACTGCTCAGCGGCCGCATCCAGACACCTTGAGCATGCTTTTCGCAGCAGATAGAGACTCAGAAACCGACGAAGCCCCTCGGGGAGCACCAGATATTACCACGGTCTGGCACAGGCGGCATTTCCAATACAGCTGTCTCCGTGTGAGCCAAGTTTCTGGTGGGAGCCGTGTGTCCAACTGGCTGCCCAACAATAAACTCTCGGCTGTCAATCAGCGGACCCCTACCACATGTCGCCCTGTTTGCGGCTGCACGCGCTCACTTCGCCTCCTCCTCTGGGTCTCTCACTGTCACTTTGCAGCCTTCACCACTGGCAGAAAGCAGCAATGGCTTTGTTCTTGAAATGATGAACCACACTGGTGTTTATCTCCTCTTCAGATTGACAAACTGATTTCTCCGTTTACTTTCCAGGTTTCCAGCGGTGTCCTTTGAGTCCCGAGCGGCGTGACGATCACTCATAAAGCAGACACGGAGAAGTTATAACACTGCCGGAGGTGTGAAGAACAGAAAAAATTTCATTATAATCGTCTGAGGAGGTAATTATCTACTGCCAGACCACCTCGGCAACTGTCGCAAGAGTGCACAATATTACTTAAATATGCAGTAAATACTGTATATGTATAAATTAATGCCGTCAAAATTATCGCGTTAACGGCGGTAATTCATTTTTTGAATTAATTGCGTTAAAATATTTAACGCATTTAACGCATGTGCAGAATGGCCCGACCCATACATCCCACCAGTGGCAGCGCCAGGGTATGGCTGGGGTAGGCTACACCCATACCAAGAAATGGCTTAGCCCCACCATGAGACATGATGTTAAAGTAAGCAAAATAAAGTCTGCCAACTCGCGCGGAGTAAAGTGCACAGACAGCAGTTAGTAAGATTGATTTCTGGAAATACCGAAGACTAGAAACGGTTTTGAAAACTTTTGTCACGTAGTGATCGTCTTCTCAATAGAACATCTTTGATAATGTCTTCTGGCCAATCAGAATCAAGTTAACGGCGGTTACAGGAAGTCCCGACGGAGAATAGTTTTGCTGTAGTACACCTCTATACACATCGATACAACATTACGTAATGAATTAAGACCCCACGGTTTGATGATTGATAGGTGTGTGGGCTGGCTTTCATTTTGACACACAGAACAATGTTATAATAAACATACTGTATGTTAAATGGATATATCCGCCTTCTTTCATTTATCTTTCCATTCCCAACAATATACATAAAGAAATGGCATATTTTGGACATAGTTCGAATGGTGATTAATCTGATTAATAAATTTTTAAGCTGTGAATAATGTGATTAAAAATTGTAATCGTTTGACAGCCCTAGTATAAATAAATAATGACATGTACTCATGAGGGGCCGATTTTGTCCCCACCACTTTTTGAAAATATAACTTATGAATGTTCTGGAAAATAGCGTGGACAAAGAAAAGTAATAAACTAGAACTCTGCAGGGGTTCGGTTTGCAAACATGGTTTTCCCCAGATGTGAGTCGCTGTGGAGAATAGGCGTGCTCGAGACTCGTAAAAAGGATAATTGGCTTCCGAGATAATTGTCGTCGTCCCCCAAATATATAATGGTTCCTAAAAGTGTGTAGCCTGACTCTGTACGTCCGGTCTATACAGGTGTTGCGAATAGTATGGACATAAGTGTGTACAAAAAAAAGGCTGGCGAGTTTTATCTGAAAAAGTGTCACCAGCACTTTTCAAAACAAAGTGACGCACATGCATTTACTTGTAGTCGAGTGAAAATAAAAAAGTACAATTTTGAGGTACTCTACTTGAGTATTTCCATGTTTTGCTACTGTGTACTTCTACTCCTCGACAGTTCAGAGGTACATGGTGTACTTCTCCTCCACTACATGTATTTAATACCTTTAGTTACTTCACAGATGTGGACAGGGGCGGACTGGGGGGGAAAAGTGGCCCGGGGATTAATTGAAAGACAGGCCCACTTAATGCGCGGCATGTATCGGCCGGCCGGCGACGAAAGTATGTTACTTAACAAAAAACCCTGCCTTTAATGTTATTTTGGACCATTATTCATATAGTAATCACATTACCTGAGCCCTCGAGTTGCCTAGAGCAAAAATAGTTACGGCATATATTTAGTGATTTTAATGTTAACAGATCATTGATGCAATAACATTTTGACCCAATTTGCCTGACTTGACACATGGAATAAAACATGGGCGATGTACGAAGCATCCTCAATGTGGGTGAGACAATTTAACAGGGGGTGTGGGCAGGTGATGGACCTCACCTCCTCTAGGGGGGTCCGGGGGCAAGCTCCCCCGGGAAGATTTTTTAAATGTCAAAGTTAAAAGCATCAATCTGGTCCATTTTGAGAGCAAAATTAGGGACTAAATCTATGGCAGTCAGTAGGGGCTTGGACTGTGAGCCGTAGGGTCGCCGGTTCAAGTCCCCGACCAGACCTATTTGAAGTGTGGACTTCTACTTGGAGAGGTCCCAGTTCACCTCCTGCCCTGCCGTGGTGCCCTTGAGCAAGAAACCAGACAAGGCTGTGCCTTTAGTAATGAATATTACATGTTGTGAGGAAATCTTTCCACCAATAATTCCAATAAGTAATCCAAAATGTATTCACTTCAGGTTTACGAAAGTAACTGTAATCAGATTACTCGTTTTTCAAATGTAACACGAGCTGAATACAGTTACTTGATTTTTGTATTCTGATTACGTAACGCCGTTACATGTATTCCGTTACAACCCAACCCTGGCCACACCCACTGGGCTGGGCTGGGCCGGAACACTTACAAATGTGGGCTGGTAGGATTTAGGCAAAAAAAAAAAGATTTTTTTTTTTTTTTTTTTAGAAACTTTTTTTTTTGTGTTGGCCCTCCGGCCCACACACAGCACCGGCCCACCGGGGAAACTCCCGGTATTCCCGATGGCCCGTCCGCCCCTGGATGTGGATGAATGATGTGCAATATAACCAAGTGTTGAATCAGCCTTTAGTTCCACCTGGAGTGAATCCACCAGCTACCCTGCAGTCTACAAAGTACTTCAGACTAGCTGCACCTTCACCAGCTTTGAGAACACTTTCATGATCAAACATTATAAAACTATCTTATATATTATTCTGAGATGGACCAATCTGCACAACGACTACTTTCACTGTCTTTCACTATATTTTGATGAGAATACTTTTCTACTTTCACTTGAGGAACATTTTGAATGCAGGACTTTGACTGTAACAGAGTATTCCTACACTCTGGTACTTCTCCTTTTACTCAAGTACAAGATCTGAGAACTTCTACTTTTACTCAAGTACAAGATCTGAGTACTTCTACTTTTACTCAAGTACAAGATCTGAGTACTTCTACTTTTACTCAAGTACCAGATCTGAGTACTTCTACTTTTACTCAAGTACAAGATCTGAGTACTTCTACTTTGACTAAGTACAAGATCTGAGTACTTCTACTTTTACTCAAGTACAAGATCTGAGTACTTCTACTTTTACTAAGTACAAGATCTGAGTACTTCTACTTTTACTCAAGTACAAGATCTGAGTACTTCTACTTTTACTCAAGTACAAGATCTGAGTACTTCTACTTTTACTCAAGTACAAGATCTGAGTACTTCTACTTTGACTAAGTACAAGATCTGAGTACTTCTACTTTTACTCAAGTACCAGATCTGAGTACTTCTCCTTTTACTCAAGTACCAGATGTGAGTACTTCTTCCACCTCTGCATGAAACAGGAAATGAGAATAGAACCCTTCTTCTTCAGTCTTCCTCGTATCATTAGGTTATATTTTCTTATGCGATGCGATTTCTTTTCTGCTGCAACAAAGGTAAACAAACTAATACAAATATGTAGAAAAACATCTCTCAAATCTAACTCCCGATATGTGTCTCATTTCAGACATTAACCGTGAACACGTCTGTCTCCTCGCTCAGCAGTGACACGTGAACGTTAGCATCGAGGCTGTCGGCAGATTTAATTAATCAGACTGATTTGGCGCCGCAGAAGTACAGTGATTTGAAAGATTGCGGTGCGTTCGAGGACTTTTCAAGAGCGAGTTTCTGACGGGGAAAGTAGAGATTTTTGAATTTTTTATTTCTTCTTCCAAATTGCAAGTCGACAGGCGTGCTCGCATTTACATTTAACACTTCAATCATTCCAGCTGAGAAATGCTCAGATGAAGGTCTTACCATCAGAGAGAGAAGATGTGAAGGAAGATGTGGACAGAATTGTACTTTTAAACATGAAATGTATTTATTTAAGTGTATTTGTTTAGTTGGCAGGACGTTGCACATCAATGAACACCTGCTGAGCCCGAGCCTGTTTTTCAGGTCTCAGGCTCGAACATGACATTCCCAGAACAAATGACCATATCTTTCCTTCTGAAAGGGTCACATCAATAATCTTTTTTCTCAAAGTAATGATAAACCTGTGAGTTGGATGTAGAAGAGTCAGAATCAATATAGATGTTTTTATTTTAAAGAAAATTCAGATTGAACATGGTAAAAAACTGTAAATTATTGTGTCCGTCCAAAAATTATGTTGTACTTATAGTGAAAACTAACCTTGGATGATGGGTTAGTAGACTAAAAGCTTTATGAATCCAAAGTACAACATATAATAAGTACCCTGTATCAAGATTGATGCAAAACAAGTGATATTTGAGAGGTTTGGAAAAAGAAACTCCACCTCTGAGGTGATTTGGGTGGAAATGGCCGTTTTTACCGTTTCTCTGGAACCCATTGGTCGATGTTGGTGATTGACATCTCCTTCTGACTGTTAGAGCCAATAGAATCGAAGGGGAATTTCCACACACACACACCTTACCATTGAGAAATGAGAGCTGTGAACCTTAGGGATGTAACGATACCAAAAACTCACGGTACGATAATATCGCGATAGCAAGTCCACGGTACGGTATTTATCGCGATGTTGAATAATAAAGGGGGGGGGGGGGGGGAATGTAAAAAAAATGTTTCAATAAAAAAATGTTTTACTCGGGAAATGTTTCTTTATTAAATAATAAATCTGATGTGTACAGCATGTTAGTCGGATAGCAGTATTTTAAAGTGTCAAAAACAAAGTGACAGTAACAGACTGGAACATGAAAACCAGTGTTTTTGTACCTATAGTACTACCAAACAAAGTAGGCATTTTCTTTGTGCCACTGCATCTCACAAATAAACAAGGACTTTTAATAATCAGACCCTGCAATAAAATAAATCAAGTGTCACTTTAGTTTTTCAAGTAACTCACTCACTCAGCATAATCAGACAGGTTTTTAGGAATATGAGAGTGTCCACATTTCCAGGTATTTATAAGCTGGGATGTTTGGGCATTTACAATATCCCCTGCTCTGGAAAAAACTCTCTCGCTTGGTGCTGATGTTGCCGGGACAGCAGTGGTCGCGTTAACCGAATATTTTATTTAACAATGACGGAAAAAATCTCTGTCATTTTGACAGATTAGAACAAACTCGGAACAGCGCCAACGGTTCCCCGCAGCGAGGCTCTGGTGTTATGCCGTGGTATGCATGCCCTCCAAAAGGAAATGATATAGTTTCCAAACCGTACTTTGCCGTACAGATCAACACGTGTCTGGGAGGCTTTGCTTTACGCCGTGCGCGCTCCCGCGAGGTGCATGCACACACGGCATAACACCGCCCCCCCCCCGGTTGACAGTTCACGAGCGTGCTCTCTCTCTCTGTTCAGACCCGACGGGTAATAAGGGATTATGACGGATATTTTACGATCCTGTCTGTCAAAATGACGGACAGAAAAAGTCTAACGCCACCTCAGTGGGACGGAGAGATATGCTTTGGCCATGGGTGGCAGCAGTGGGTCAAACTGTGCATCGTCTCTCCACCACTTCAACAACAATACAGCTTTTGCCAAGAAGGTGAGGCTTATTGACAGAGATATAAATATACTGTTGGTACTTGTCCATGTCTCTAGGTGTGTACATGTAGCCCTGTAAATACCATGTCCTTTTGTGTTCTGTTGTTTTATGTTCATGTTGTAACCTATACTTGCTGCCATGATGGACAGGTCTCTCTTGAAAAATAGATCGATGATCTCAATGGGACCATCTGGTTAAATAAAGGTTTAAAACTTAAAAAAAAAAAAAAAAATTGCGCTAGATTTTGTCAGTGTCACGACGGTATTGGGACGTTTATTTACCGCGATATTCGGTATATCGTTAAATCCCTAGTGAACCTGTCTCTCGCTCTGACATCTGGAGGGGGGGGGGCGGTGTAGAACAGGTTAAAACGTGAAATATGCCAAGTGTAGATGTGCCGGATTTAGCTTTGAGCTACTGCGTGTGGCCCCACATGCCGATTTACAGAAGCACGTTGTCCACAAACTACATGTCCCACAATGCATCTCAAATTTGACTTTTTTCTCCGAATCGTTTTTTCTTTTATCAAAATATGCTTTTTTCTCCAGAATCTCGCTTTTATTTTAAAATCATTTTGTGATTTCTCACTGAAGAGACTTGCAGTTATTTGCCCTAAACTTCCGCTTTCAGATTTAGTTAATTATGAAGTTATTACCCTATCAGATAATAATCCAATGCAGAGGCAATAATGTAAAATAAATAATACATTATTTTATTATATATTTATATGTATTTCTATATAGTCTTAAAGTTACAACCGGCCCTTTGAGTGCAACCATAATGCTGATAGACCCCTGATGAAATGACAGATTGGTGAAACTGAGTTCATCGAGCTTTAACTACAGGCAGAAGGAACACGTGGATTTAAAATAGAAGTGATATTTTAACTGGGTCGAAGATTACTAGCAGTTTTGTCTAATCCATCATTTTATTTCAGCTGATAGTTGATATTTAACTATTTTAATTCTATACCTGTAACTTCTACTCGTGTGGAGAGCAGAGGTGAAATTCTACCTGTGTGTGCAGCATGTGGCTAGCTAACACAGATTGTACCTTTAGAGATGCTATCAGTGTGAGGTCAAAGGTCAGAGCAGCCAGATGAGAGATGAAGAGGCGGCAGATGGGAAGATGGAGAACTTGTCATGGTGTCGGCTTGTAGGATCTGTCCTCCTCATATCGACTTCATCCCGCCAAAGAGCTTCGTGACAACGTTTGGACGATATTTGAACCTTTTGGAAAACTACACACACACACACACACACACACACCACACACACACACACACACACACACACACACACACACACACACACACACACACACACACACACACACACACACACACACACACACACACACACACACACACACACACACAAA
>NW_027262076.1:0-22862 GCF_902827115.2 Pseudochaenichthys georgianus | reverse complement strand
TGGTGCGTCATCTTTAGTGTCCCCTGGTCTCCCGCTGTGTGCGTCACTCTTTAGTGTCCCCTGGTCTCCCAGCTGTGTGCGTCACTCTTTAGTGTCCCCTGGTCTCCAGCTGTGTGCGTCACTCTTTAGTGTCCCCTGGTCTCCAGCTGTGTGCGTCACTCTTTAGTGTCCCCTGGTCTCCCAGCTGTGTGCGTCACTCTTTAGTGTCCCCTGGTCTCCCAGCTGTGTGCGTCACTTTTTAGTGTCCCCTGGTCTCCAGCTGTGTGCATCACTCTTTAGTGTCCCCTGGTCTCCCAGCTGTGTGCGTCACTCTTTAGTGTCCCCTGGTCTCCCAGCTGTGTGCGTCACTCTTTAGTGTCCCCTTGTCTCCAGCTGTGTGCGTCACTCTTTAGTGTCCCCTGGTCTCCCAGCTGTGTGCGTCACTCTTTAGTGTCCCCTGGTCTCCCAGCTGTGTGCGTCACTCTTTAGTGTCCCCTGGTCTCCAGCTGTGTGCGTCACTCTTTAGTGTCCCCTGGTCTCCAGCTGTGTGCGTCACTCTTTAGTGTCCCCTGGTCTCCCAGCTGTGTGCGTCACTCTTTAGTGTCCCCTGGTCTCCCAGCTGTGTGCGTCACTTTTTAGTGTCCCCTGGTCTCCAGCTGTGTGCATCACTCTTTAGTGTCCCCTGGTCTCCCAGCTGTGTGCGTCACTCTTTAGTGTCCCCTGGTCTCCCAGCTGTGTGCGTCACTCTTTAGTGTCCCCTTGTCTCCAGCTGTGTGCGTCACTCTTTAGTGTCCCCTGGTCTCCCAGCTGTGTGCGTCACTCTTTAGTGTCCCCTGGTCTCCCATCTGTGTGTGTGTCACTCTTTAGTGTCCCCTTGTCTCCAGCTGTGTGCGTCACTCTTTAGTGTCCCCTGGTCTCCCAGCTGTGTGCGTCACTCTTTAGTGTCCCCTGGTCTCCCAGCTGTGTGCGTCACTCTTTAGTGTCCCCTGGTCTCCCAGCTGTGTGCGTCACTCTTTAGTGTCCCCTGGTCTCCAGCTGTGTGCGTCACTCTTTAGTGTCCCCTGGTCTCCCAGCTGTGTGCGTCACTCTTTAGTGTCCCCTGGTCTCCCAGCTGTGTGCGTCACTCTTTAGTGTCCCCTGGTCTCCAGCTGTGTGCGTCACTCTTTAGTGTCCCCTGGTCTCCCAGCTGTGTGCGTCACTCTTTAGTGTCCCCTGGTCTCCAGCTGTATGCGTCGCTCTTTAGTGTCCCCTGGTCTCCCAGCTGTGTGCGTCACTCTTTAGTGTCCCCTGGTCTCCAGCTGTGTGCGTCACTCTTTAGTGTCCCCTGGTCTCCCAGCTGTGTGCGTCACTCTTTAGTGTCCCCTGGTCTCCCAGCTGTGTGCGTCACTCTTTAGTGTCCCCTGGTCTCCCAGCTGTGTGCGTCACTCTTTAGTGTCCCCTGGTCTCCCAGCTGTGTGCGTCACTCTTTAGTGTCCCCTGGTCTCCCAGCTATGTGCGTCACTCTTTAGTGTCCCCTGGTCTCCAGCTGTGTGCGTCACTCTTTAGTGTCCCCTGGTCTCCCAGCTGTGTGCGTCACTCTTTAGCGTCCCCTGGTCTCCCAGCTGTGTGCGTCACTCTTTAGCGTCCCCTGGTCTCCCAGCTGTGTGCGTCACTTTTTAGCGTCCCCTGGTCTCCCAGCTGTGTGCGTCACTCTTTAGTGTCCCCTGGTCTCCCAGCTGTGTGCGTCACTCTTTAGTGTCCCCTGGTCTCCAGCTGTGTGCGTCACTCTTTAGTGTCCCCTGGTCTCCAGCTGTGTGCGTCACTCTTTAGTGTCCCCTGGTCTCTCAGCTGTGTGCGTCACTCTTTAGTCTCCCCTGGTCTCTCAGCTGTGTGCGTCACTCTTTAGTGTCCCCTGGTCTCCAGCTGTATGCGTCACTCTTTAGTGTCCCCTGGTCTCCCATCTGTGTGTGTGTCACTCTTTAGTGTCCCCTTGTCTCCAGCTGTGTGCGTCACTCTTTAGTGTCCCCTGGTCTCCCAGCTGTGTGCGTCACTCTTTAGTGTCCCCTGGTCTCCCAGCTGTGTGCGTCACTCTTTAGTGTCCCCTGGTCTCCCAGCTGTGTGCGTCACTCTTTAGTGTCCCCTGGTCTCCAGCTGTGTGCGTCACTCTTTAGTGTCCCCTGGTCTCCCAGCTGTGTGCGTCACTCTTTAGTGTCCCCTGGTCTCCCAGCTGTGTGCGTCACTCTTTAGTGTCCCCTGGTCTCCAACTGTGTGCGTCACTCTTTAGTGTCCCCTGGTCTCCCAGCTGTGTGCGTCACTCTTTAGTGTCCCCTGGTCTCCAGCTGTATGCGTCGCTCTTTAGTGTCCCCTGGTCTCCCAGCTGTGTGCGTCACTCTTTAGTGTCCCCTGGTCTCCAGCTGTGTGCGTCACTCTTTAGTGTCCCCTGGTCTCCCAGCTGTGTGCGTCACTCTTTAGTGTCCCCTGGTCTCCAACTGTGTGCGTCACTCTTTAGTGTCCCCTGGTCTCCCAGCTGTGTGCGTCACTCTTTAGTGTCCCCTGGTCTCCAGCTGTATGCGTCGCTCTTTAGTGTCCCCTGGTCTCCCAGCTGTGTGCGTCACTCTTTAGTGTCCCCTGGTCTCCCAGCTGTGTGCGTCACTCTTTAGTGTCCCTGGTCTCCCAGCTGTGTGCGTCACTCTTTAGTGTCCCCTGGTCTCCAGCTGTGTGCGTCACTCTTTAGTGTCCCCTGGTCTCCCAGCTGTGTGCGTCACTCTTTAGTGTCCCCTGGTCTCCCAGCTGTGTGCGTCACTCTTTAGTGTCCCCTGGTCTCCAACTGTGTGCGTCACTCTTTAGTGTCCCCTGGTCTCCCAGCTGTGTGCGTCACTCTTTAGTGTCCCCTGGTCTCCCAGCTGTGTGCGTCACTCTTTAGTGTCCCCTGGTCTCCCAGCTGTGTGCGTCACTCTTTAGTGTCCCCTGGTCTCCAGCTGTGTGCGTCACTCTTTAGTGTCCCCTGGTCTCCCAGCTGTGTGCGTCACTCTTTAGTGTCCCCTGGTCTCCCAGCTGTGTGCGTCACTCTTTAGTGTCCCCTGGTCTCCCAGCTGTGTGCGTCACTCTTTAGTGTCCCCTGGTCTCCAACTGTGTGCGTCACTCTTTAGTGTCCCCTGGTCTCCCAGCTGTGTGCGTCACTCTTTAGTGTCCCCTGGTCTCCAGCTGTATGCGTCGCTCTTTAGTGTCCCCTGGTCTCCCAGCTGTGTGCGTCACTCTTTAGTGTCCCCTGGTCTCCAGCTGTGTGCGTCACTCTTTAGTGTCCCCTGGTCTCCCAGCTGTGTGCGTCACTCTTTAGTGTCCCCTGGTCTCCCAGCTGTGTGCGTCACTCTTTAGTGTCCCATGGTTTCAAACTGTGTGCGTCACTCTTTAGTGTCCCCTGGTCTCCCAGCTGTTTGTGTCACTCTTTAGTGTCCCCTGGTCTCCAGCTGTATGCGTCGCTCTTTAGTGTCCCCTGGTCTCCCAGCTGTGTGCGTCACTCTTTAGTGTCCCCTGGTCTCCCAGCTGTGTGCGTCACTCTTTAGTGTCCCCTGGTCTCCCAGCTGTGTGCGTCACTCTTTAGTGTCCCCTGGTCTCCAGCTGTGTGCGTCACTCTTTAGTGTCCCCTGGTCTCCCAGCTGTGTGCGTCACTCTTTAGTGTCCCCTGGTCTCCCAGCTGTGTGCGTCACTCTTTAGTGTCCCCTGGTCTCCCAGCTGTGTGCGTCACTCTTTAGTGTCCCCTGGTCTCCCAGCTGTGTGCGTCACTCTTTAGTGTCCCCTGGTCTCCCAGCTGTGTGCGTCACTCTTTAGTGTCCCCTGGTCTCCCAGCTGTGTGTGTCACTCTTTAGTGTCCCCTGGTCTCCAGCTGTGTGCGTCACTCTTTAGTGTCCCCTGGTCTCCCAGCTGTGTGCGTCACTCTTTAGTGTCCCCTGGTCTCCCAGCTGTGTGTGTCACTCTTTAGTGTCCCCTGGTCTCCCAGCTGTGTGCGTCACTCTTTAGTGTCCCCTGGTCTCCCAGCTGTGTGTGTCACTCTTTAGTGTCCCCTGGTCTCCGTTGTGTTTTGAGCTTCAGCGTTTGTTTTCTGCAGCTTTCAGTAAGCGCTGCATGTCTCCTCAAGTTGCTGAATGTCCTCTAAACGCTGCATGTGATGTCAAGTTGCTGGAGACGTTTCTTCATGTGGAACCTTTGGGTTTTTATATCTGCATCGTTTCTGAAGCTGCAGCGCGTTCCTCCTGAGTTCTGGGCGTAGAAGCGTGTTGGCACTCTGTGTGGAAGTCTTTTAAACGTATGTATGCGTTGCAGGTGGAGACGATTGGCGACGCATACATGGTGGTGTCGGGGTTGCCGGTGAGGAACGGGAACTTGCACGGGAGGGAAATCGCCCGCATGGCGCTCGCCCTGCTGCACGCCGTGCGAACATTCAAGATCTGCCACCGGCCCGAGCATCAGCTGGAGCTGAGGATAGGAGTTCACAGCGGTGAGGACACACGCAGCTCTAAGACCACAGAGAATACAGACCCGTCTTCTCCTGCAGCACGTGCGGAGGACGGGAGCGGAGCAGTCCAAATATATATCATGGATAGAACAAAGTTGACCACTTCGGAGAATTGAAATGTTTGTATTCTGCTCTGATGTTATGCACAACATGCTTGTCTTCTGGATTGTAAAGTGTAGGATGTTTGCAAAAGCAAGTGCGGCATTACATTTAAAATAATAGTGCGTTGGATCAGGACTATTTGATATGCACTGCTGGAGATGCATGAGCTTGCCGTGTGCTTCCCGTGCTGCAGGGCCGGTGTGTGCAGGTGTGGTGGGGCTGAAGATGCCCAGGTACTGTCTGTTCGGAGACACAGTGAACACAGCGTCACGCATGGAGTCCAACGGAGAGGGTCAGACATGTCTTTCCTTTTCAATGTGGTGCAGATTCATCAGCATGTGTTCCCTTAGCTGCACAGCTCTGCTCTGAGATTCTGATGTGCTGCAGTTCATTTGTCTTCATCTTATAATACATGCTTTTTTGTATATTATTTATCTTTCTAAATTATATAATAGGTTTTATATTGTCAAAACATTTCTATGTCGTTTTATACGGAGGCCAACAGGAGTAAACTCAAAGGGTTCCACATGAAGAAACATCTTCAGCGCACACAGCTGGGAGACCAGGGGACACTAAAGAGTGACGAGACCAGGGGACACTAAAGAGTGACGAGACCAGGGGACACTAAAGAGTGACGCACACAGCTGGGAGACCAGGGGACACTAAAGAGTGACGCACACAGCTGGGAGACCAGGGGACACTAAAGAGTGACGCACACAGCCGGGAGACCAGGGGACACTAAAGAGTGACGCACACAGCTGGGAGACCAGGGGACACTAAAGAGTGACGCACACAGCTGGGAGACCAGGGGACACTAAAGAGTGACGCACACAGCTGGGAGACCAGGGGACACTAAAGAGTGACGTACACAGCTGGAGACCAGGGGACACTAAAGAGTGACGCACACAGCTGGGAGACCAGGGGACACTAAAGAGTGACGAGACCAGGGGACACTAAAGAGTGACGCACACAGCTGGAGACCAGGGGACACTAAAGAGTGACGAGACCAGGGGACACTAAAGAGTGACACACACAGCTGGGAGACCAGGGGACACTAAAGAGTGACGAGACCAGGGGACACTAAAGAGTGACGCACACAGCTGGAGACCAGGGGACACTAAAGAGTGACGAGACCAGGGGACACTAAAGAGTGACGCACACAGCTGGGAGACCAGGGGACACTAATGAGTGAGGCACACAGCTGGGAGACCAGGGGACACTAAAGAGTGACGCACACAGCTGGGAGACCAGGGGACACTAAAGAGTGACGAGACCAGGGGACACTAAAGAGTGACGCACACAGCTGGAGACCGGGGGACACTAAAGAGTGACGCACACAGCTGGAGACCAGGGGACACTAAAGAGTGACGCACACAGCTAGAGACCAGGGGACACTAAAGAGTGACGCACACAGCTGGGAGACCAGGGGACACTAAAGAGTGAGGCACACAGCTGGGAGACCAGGGGACACTAAAGAGTGACGCACACAGCTGGGAGACCAGGGGACACTAAAGAGTGATGCACACAGCTGGGAGACCAGGGGACACTAAAGAGTGACGCACACAGCTGGGAGACCAGGGGACACTAAAGAGTGACGCACACAGCTGGGAGACCAGGGGACACTAAAGAGTGACGAGACCAGGGGACACTAAAGAGTGACGCACACAGCTGGAGACCGGGGGACACTAAAGAGTGACGCACACAGCTGGAGACCAGGGGACACTAAAGAGTGACGCACACAGCTAGAGACCAGGGGACACTAAAGAGTGAGGCACACAGCTGGGAGACCAGGGGACACTAAAGAGTGACGCACACAGCTGGGAGACCAGGGGACACTAAAGAGTGATGCACACAGCTGGGAGACCAGGGGACACTAAAGAGTGACGCACACAGCTGGGAGACCAGGGGACACTAAAGAGTGACGCACACAGCTGGGAGACCAGGGGACACTTAAGAGTGACGAGACCAGGGGACACTAAAGAGTGACGCACACAGCCGGGAGACCAGGGGACACTAAAGAGTGACGCACACAGCTGGGAGACCAGGGGACACTAAAGAGTGACGCACACAGCTGGGAGACCAGGGGACACTAAAGAGTGACGCACACAGCTGGGAGACCAGGGGACACTAAAGAGTGACGTACACAGCTGGAGACCAGGGGACACTAAAGAGTGACGCACACAGCTGGGAGACCAGGGGACACCAAAGAGTGACGAGACCAGGGGACACTAAAGAGTGACGCACACAGCTGGAGACCAGGGGACACTAAAGAGTGACGAGACCAGGGGACACTAAAGAGTGACACACACAGCTGGGAGACCAGGGGACACTAAAGAGTGACGAGACCAGGGGACACTAAAGAGTGACGCACACAGCTGGAGACCAGGGGACACTAAAGAGTGACGAGACCAGGGGACACTAAAGAGTGACGCACACAGCTGGGAGACCAGGGGACACTAAAGAGTGAGGCACACAGCTGGGAGACCAGGGGACACTAAAGAGTGACGCACACAGCTGGGAGACCAGGGGACACTAAAGAGTGACGAGACCAGGGGACACTAAAGAGTGACGCACACAGCTGGAGACCGGGGGACACTAAAGAGTGACGCACACAGCTGGAGACCAGGGGACACTAAAGAGTGACGCACACAGCTAGAGACCAGGGGACACTAAAGAGTGACGCACACAGCTGGGAGACCAGGGGACACTAAAGAGTGAGGCACACAGCTGGGAGACCAGCAGACACTAAAGAGAGACGCACACAGCTGGGAGACCAGGGGACACTAAAGAGTGATGCACACAGCTGGGAGACCAGGGGACACTAAAGAGTGACGCACACAGCTGGGAGACCAGGGGACACTAAAGAGTGACGCACACAGCTGGGAGACCAGGGGACACTAAAGAGTGACGAGACCAGGGGACACTAAAGAGTGACGCACACAGCTGGAGACCGGGGGACACTAAAGAGTGACGCACACAGCTGGAGACCAGGGGACACTAAAGAGTGACGCACACAGCTAGAGACCAGGGGACACTAAAGAGTGAGGCACACAGCTGGGAGACCAGGGGACACTAAAGAGTGACGCACACAGCTGGGAGACCAGGGGACACTAAAGAGTGAGGCACACAGCTGGGAGACCAGGGGACACTAAAGAGTGACGCACACAGCTGGGAGACCAGGGGACACTAAAGAGTGACGCACACAGCTGGGAGACCAGGGGACACTAAAGAGTGACGAGACCAGGGGACACTAAAGAGTGACGCACACAGCTGGAGACCGGGGGACACTAAAGAGTGACGCACACAGCTGGGAGACCAGGGGACACTAAAGAGTGACGCACACAGCTGGAGACCAGGGGACACTAAAGAGTGACGCACACAGCTAGAGACCAGGGGACACTAAAGAGTGACGCACACAGCTGGGAGACCAGGGGACACTAAAGAGTGAGGCACACAGCTGGGAGACCAGGGGACACTAAAGAGTGACGCACACAGCTGGGAGACCAGGGGACACTAAAGAGTGATGCACACAGCTGGGAGACCAGGGGACACTAAAGAGTGACGCACGCAGCTGGGAGACCAGGGGACACTAAAGAGTGACGAGACCAGGGGACACTAAAGAGTGACGCACACAGCTGGGAGACCAGGGGACACTAAAGAGTGACGAGACCAGGGGACACTAAGAGTGACGCACACAGCTGGAGACCGGCGGACACTAAAGAGTGACGCACACAGCTGGGAGACCAGGGGACACTAAAGAGTGACGCACACAGCTGGAGACCAGGGGACACTAAAGAGTGACGCACACAGCTAGAGACCAGGGGACACTAAAGAGTGACGCACACAGCTGGGAGACCAGGGGACACTAAAGAGTGAGGCACACAGCTGGGAGACCAGGGGACACTAAAGAGTGACGCACACAGCTGGGAGACCAGGGGACACTAAAGAGTGACGCACACAGCTGGGAGACCAGGGGACACTAAAGAGTGACGCACACAGCTGGGAGACCAGGGGACACTAAAGAGTGACGCACACAGCTGGAGACCAGGGGACACTAAAGAGTGACGCACACAGCTAGAGACCAGGGGACACTAAAGAGTGACGCACACAGCTGGGAGACCAGGGGACACTAAAGAGTGAGGCACACAGCTGGGAGACCAGGGGACACTAAAGAGTGACGCACACAGCTGGGAGACCAGGGGACACTAAAGAGTGATGCACACAGCTGGGAGACCAGGGGACACTAAAGAGTGACGCACGCAGCTGGGAGACCAGGGGACACTAAAGAGTGACGAGACCAGGGGACACTAAAGAGTGACGCACACAGCTGGGAGACCAGGGGACACTAAAGAGTGACGAGACCAGGGGACACTAAAGAGTGACGCACACAGCTGGAGACCGGCGGACACTAAAGAGTGACGCACACAGCTGGGAGACCAGGGGACACTAAAGAGTGACGCACACAGCTGGAGACCAGGGGACACTAAAGAGTGACGCACACAGCTAGAGACCAGGGGACACTAAAGAGTGACGCACACAGCTGGGAGACCAGGGGACACTAAAGAGTGAGGCACACAGCTGGGAGACCAGGGGACACTAAAGAGTGACGCACACAGCTGGGAGACCAGGGGACACTAAAGAGTGACGCACACAGCTGGGAGACCAGGGGACACTAAAGAGTGACGCACACAGCTGGGAGACCAGGGGACACTAAAGAGTGACGCACACAGCTGGGAGACCAGGGGACACTAAAGAGTGACGCACACAGCTGGAGTGACGAGCACTTGGTCTTATGTTAACAATGTGATCACATGACTCCTTCTGATACTGTTACTGCAGATCTGCTGAAAGCTAGCTCGCTAACGTGTGTGTGTGTGTGTGTGTGTGTGTGTGTGTGTGTGTGTGTGTGTGTGTGTGTGTGTGTGTGTGTGTGTGTGTGTGTGTGTGTGTGTGTGTGTGTGTGTGTGTGTGTGTGTGTGTGTGTGTGTGTGTGTTTGTGTGTGTGTGTGTGTGTGTGTGCGCAGCACTGAAGATCCATGTGTCGGGGGCGACTCACGACATCTTGCAGGAGTTTAACTGCTTCCAGCTGGAGAGGAGAAGAGAGATCGACGTGAAGGGCAAAGGGAAGATGACCACCTATTGGCTCCTGGGCGAGAGCGACAGCCAATGAAAGACGGCTTCCAGGGGACAGAGAGGAGGGCGCGCTGACAGAGGAGACCCTTCTGAGACCTGTGCAGAGACAACAATAATAACTTGATATCGTGTTGTGCGAGTTGGGGGGGGCTCACGGCTGATTTGCAGGTTGTACGTCTGAGGTCAGGGAAGTTAACCGGACGTAGATTAGACACAACAACCCGTAAAGCCCCCGTCACACTGTCCCGAAGTTGACACACGAATATGGAATTGTGAATTCCGCACGAAGATGGCCCCGAACCACACGAAGGCAACATTACAGACATACAACTGCAACGAAAACAGTTATGTTACAGTGCTATGATACTGTACTGATATCTTCAGACTTTGTTCTTCACTTTCTCCGTCTTTATATGTAGAAAATATTACGTTTTCTCCGTCATGTTGTTTCCATAGCAACAACAACTTCCCGTCAACTGTCCTTCAAAATAATATATTATCCTTTTCAGTTTCACAGAACACAAATTGGGTTATTTACATGATATGTTTACATGATTTTGTTGTGCAATAAAACAACCCGATGGACACACGATAAAGGAAACGTTCAAATTCGGCTGTGATCGTAACATCGGGCCGTTCGTGAGGCATCTTAAGCCATCGTGTGACCGCCGGCGGAGTTTCTCAGGCTCCGGCAGCAACTTCGTGAGCGGCGGCAAAATCTTTGGCATGCCAAAAAATTGCCGAAGGACCTCGAGAAGGTTCATTTTCGTGTTGAATTCGTGTGTCAATTTTGCCCTTCGTAAGGCCATCGTGAATAGTGCTGCGTACCTGGACTCACATTCAGGTTCAGGTCCGGACTCAAGTCCAGAGGTTCAGGTTCATAACTCATAATCAACTCAAATTCAAACTTGTCAGGTTTATTTTGCTCCCTTCCAACTTGTGTCTACATTTCTCTACAAAGTACAAATGTAAAAAAAACACTTTTTGCCACTTTTCTACAACTCTACATGTGTACATTATACAGTACATACTACATACATAGTGATGTACATACATACTGTTAGAAATGCAAATCAATGTTGATATGGCGTAATTTTGAATTAAATACAATATTTAATTTAAATCAGTTTTATTCTGAAAAAACCGGAAGTTCACACTATTAACTTAATACTTTTATTCTGAAAATGCTTCACTTCCGGTTAGCATTAGCATGTGGCGAAATGTTACGTTTTCAAACCGTGAGTCGAAGGTGAAATGACATGTGATGTTGTACACTGAGCACACTGGGATTAGCACTCATTTATTGACGCTGAATAACGTTCATCAGGGAATGTTTAAATAACCACAGACACCAGAATATATACGTAAGTGCTAGTTTTTTTGCGAGTCCAAGTACCGGTTCCCGACGTTCCGGTTTTAACCGGACTTGAACCGAAACGTTTTACAAGTCCAGTACTGGTTCGGCGTACCGATACGCAGCACTAATCGTGAAGGCATCTTGTTACCATCGGTGCCAACACGAAGATGACACGATTTGACGAGTGCCTTACGAAGTTGCCGCTCACGAAGTTGCTGCCGGAGCCTGAGAAACTCCACCGGCGGTCATACGATGGCTTAGATGCCCTCACGAATGGCGCGATGTTGCCACGATCACAGCCGAATTTGAACATTTCCTTTATCGCGTGTCCATCGGGTGTCCACTTCGGGACAGTGTGACGGGGGCTGAACGGTGAGTTTGGAGACCGGGAAGGAGAGAAAGGAAATGCAGGAGTGGAAAGACAGAAGAGAAATGGCCAGTCCTCGTCCTCCTGACAGAGGAGTTCAGACTGGAGGAAAACGCAGAGGCACTCACTGTACATGCGTGAACAACGTAAAAGGACGGAGAGTGTGAGGACAGAGGACACACCTCTGAAACCTGTGCAGGAACAGGATGTAACGGAAGGAGCAGAGACGCGCAAAGAGACAACAGTAATAACGGTGTATCGTGTGCTGCCGGTCTCACGTGTGGCTTGTACGAGTTAAGGTGGGTTTACGGTTGATTTGCAGGTTGTAAAGAAGGCCGGAAGAGACGTCCCCGGCCCTCGTCCTCCGGTCAGAAGACTTTTTCCTTTCTGATGGACTCAGACTGGAGGGAAATGCTGCTGCACTCACGACGAACCTGCACAGAGTAGGGCGCGCTGACAGAGGAGACGCTTCTGAGCTGCAGGACTCTCTGTACGGGTTTACGGTTGATTTGAAGGTCGTACGTCAACAGTTCTGCAGAAGATTCTTCCTCGAGAGCTCCAGCATCGGGTGTGTTTTGTTTCTTCCACACCTTAACGTTAATAGCTTGGTGTTCCCCCGATTGAAATGGTCTTTTTTGGCAGTGTTATCACTTTCTTTACATATCTCACGTCATCACACTCTTCAGAAAGTGTTTGTCTCTCTAATTGAAGACTTCCTAACCCTATGGTGGAGGATATCACCCCGTTGTCTCTACATGTGTTACCGTGGTGATAGTAGCCTGGAGAAAGAGAGCCGCTGTATTTTTGAGATGAATAATCACAAAGAGGGATAAGCACTGAGTTAATGAATAGAAATGGACGTAAGGATTGTTAAGTAGTATCAGGCAATTGCTTCAAATCTAGACAAAATGTTATTTAAAAATAAATACACATAACATTTTTATTTGTTAGACGCTTTTATCCGAAGCGACTTACATACATTGAGTACTGTGGACAATCCAGGTGAAGTGTCTCAGGGACACAACGACATGCTGACTGCAGTGGGACTCCAACTCGCTACCCCCTTCATCACGCTATCCACTGAGCCACAGCCTCCCCACATATTCTTTAATAAGTGTTCATACTACAAAACAGGGCTGTATTCGAATATTCGTTCGTTGGCCAACTATTCGGGTTTCAATTTCATTATTCGGATATTCGTTTTTTTATTTTTCCCCCCTAAATGTATGCTATCAATAAAGGCGAATTGCCATATTCTTATACTATATTTATACTTTTGAATTGCACTGTTAAAATGCGGAAATATATACAATCTCAGCCTGTGCTCCTGACATCGCGTTCACAGTCACGAACGCAAACGGCACGCTTCACCTCGCTTCACACACCTGAACACAAAATGCCGAAGACGTCAGCTGTGTGGGACTATTATACATCCATGGTGTGGGGCTATTTTAAATTGGACGACGGTAAGAAGAAGGCAGTGTGCCAAATATGCGACGAGAAACTGGCCTCCCACGGTGGCACAACAACTCTGAAAAGTCACCGGATGCTGTAAGAAGTAGTAGCCTAGTTTAGCCTAGCCTAGCTTAGCTTAGTTTAGCTGTCAAGTTATGATGAAGCTGCTTTATCCGCCGTTTAAACAGTAACGTTAAACATGATAAAAACGTGCACTTACTTTGCTTGGAAAATCGTTGCAAGCAAGCAACCGAATTGTTTTTTATATTAGTTTTTCAATTTAATCCGAATAGTGAAAATAATAGGAGCAATGTGGGAACATCTGGGACTAAGGCAATTATTGGCATTGGTTCATTTATTTTTCGTTCTTCATTTATTTAAATACTGTTTACTGTATCGGTAACAACTATTACCCTGTTACGGCTGTTATTAAAAGTATTGTTGTTATAACAGAAATATGTGTTTTGTATCTTCAGGTTGTAAAACGTTATAGACGGAATTTGGAACCAGATTTGTTCCCCGGGCGCTGCACTGCGGCTGGGTTAGATGCAGAGGACACATTTAGTTTTAATGTATGCGAGTACTGAGAGAATACATAAATATAAGTCGTAATAGTATGGTCTTTCTGCGCTTCTGCTTACAGCGTGTTGTCAGGTGTCTCGGAGAAAAAAATCTCTCCACACCGAATATTCGCTGCTGATTACTACCGATTATCCGGAGCCCGAAAAATGGTATTCGGGACAGCCCTACACATAAGCCCACCAAAGTGTATTAATAGATTAACTGGTGATGACATTTTAAACAATATTCTTCTCCAGTTCACCAGCGAGAACACTTCCTCAGATGAATACTCATGGTTGGGTTAGTGAAGGATGGTTTGATTCGTTAGATTAGAGATTAGCCTTTTGTTTCACACAGTGGATGAAACAGCTGTTGCTTAGTGACCGAAGCGGGCGCATCCATTAGTAATTAAATCATCCACAAACACCTCGCTGAAGATGCTCAATGAGGCCCAGCTTTGCAGAACATCAGTAAACAGCATTAGATCTCGGTGACCGTTCTCTGTAAGTGTTTCCTTTTTGTTTTTTCAATTAAAAAAATGCAATAACATGAAGTGTTTTTGTATTATTGTATCGGGAAGACGTCAGCAGTGCAGACGAGGGGCAGTTATTAGACAAAGATTTTCTTTACCAATTCATGCATTCATGAACTGAGAAATACTTTTTGTCAACGTGTCTTACATTTTGAAATATTTTTACGTTTTTGTACGTACCATAAAATGTTTATTAGATGCTTTTTTAGGAAAATGATCTGAAAGTGAAGTTCAACACTGTATCTACAGCAGGGTATCCAGGACTTATTAGGCCAGGCTCACTGTATGCTGCGTTTCCATTACAGTTTAGTAGCTGGGGCAGTAACTATAGTAACGCAGTGTAGGCGGAGCCATGACGTCATCTTCAAAAAACAACACAGCCGTCAGCTCTTAGCCCTCAGAGCTCACAGCTCCTCATATCTGTTCAGAAACCAGACAGAAGTTAAACAAGTACAAACCACAGACTGCCTGTGTCATGGAGAATACAGTCGCTGGTTTATTTATGTCTGTAGGCCGTTGTTGTGAGTGTGGACGGTCGGAGCATATACTGCGTTAGCTTAGCCAATCTCCATTTAGAAAACATGCATTTTAAAAGGTTTTTCGCCTGCCGTCTGTCTGCAGACTTGTCAAAGCATTAATTCATGGTTTTTACTAACCGGTATCAGTATGTTGTTACTTCGGCATCATTTAGAAACGTGTATTACAATTAAATCACGGTCAAATATGTTCATTGTGTTGTAGTTGCCTGCCATTCTCTCACTAGTTTAGCATACTCAGCCCGGTTGTTGGCCCGGAAAGAACCTCGATTTTGGAGAGCCATAAAACTGTGAAAAAGTACCCGCTAACCGGAACTAACCCAAGTGGAAACGCAACCAAAAACGATACCGCGCTGTAGTGGAAATGCGCCATAAATGTCATCACTCCCAACATTAGCCGCCTTTAGCTTAGCGGTGGTGACGTGAAGTCATGTGACCGTGCTGTAGTTCTTTATAGCCCAACATTAGCCTCCTTTAGCTTAGCGGTGGTGACGTGAAGTCATGTGACCGTGCTGTAGTTCCTTTATAGCCCAACATTAGCCTCCTTTAGCTTAGCGGTGGTGACGTGAAGTCATGTGACCGTGCTGTAGTTCCTTTATAGCCCAAGGTTGCAGTCGAATAGTCCAAAAATCAACTCCTACGTCTAACCCTATCATCTATTCCTTGACCTCTGAGTGAAAGGTCACGGGGTTAAGGGATAGTGGATAGGAGAATTCAAAAGGACTTAGGAGAAGAGACTGCGGTACTTTAGAGAATCCGAATGCACTTTCACTATCCGACGTGTTTATGATGCGCCAGCGGACGTCATGAATGTGCGTCTGCTGCTGTGGGGAAACCATGGAAACCACAGTTTTCTATACAGCGGACTACAACATGGATGTTTAATAAGAACGAGGGACTACTGTAAACTCATCTAGAGACTCTGCTCCGTGCTCTGATGCTGCTGCTTTGCTTTATGAACGTGGACAACAGAGAAACAGATTCTTCAGGACCAAAGTTGGAATTGAAATAAAAAAGGAAAGTGAAACTTCTGCTCGTCACCCTCTCCCTCCGGTCCACATTAATACAAATGATCCCAATACGTATGATTGTATGAACTAAAGATCTTAAATCAATACAGATGTATTTATTATAAACGTTAGTCCTTAACATCTATCTCTGTGTATATCACCATTCAAACATCTTTTACAAGTTGAACAAACCCCACACAGCTCAGTGAAATGTTGACTTTATTTGATCATTTCAGTAAAAACTAACGTTCATATTCTCTCTTTGATTATAATACTGATGAACGTTCAGAACAAAGCATTTTGGCAACTTACCACATACGTTTTAAAAAGCTTAACCTGTTAAGCCCCGAGCATGCTTTTCAGGTTTCAGGCTTGAAAATGACATGCCCAGAACAAATGACTATAACTTCACTTCAAAAAGGGATAAATTAATAATCTTTTTTCTCAAAGTAATGATAAACCTGTGAGTTGGATGTAGAGAAGTCAGAATCAATATAGATGTTTTTATTTAAAAAAATTCCGATTGAACATAGTGAAAAACTGTAAATTATAGTTTCCGTCCAAAAAAAAAAACATTACTTCAAGTGAAAAGCAGCCTTGAATGATGGGATGGCAGACGAAAAGCTTTAGGAATGCAAACTACAACATATAATAAGTACCCTGTATCAAGATCAAGAAGTGAAATTTAGAAAAAACAAAACCCACCTCTGGGGTCATTTGGGTGTATTTGCCATATCTCTGGAACCTGTTGAGGTCTCCATATTAAGTTGAATGATTAAAACGAAAGTTAATATAATCAAATATAATGAAATATATTCTTGTGTAACCCACAACGAAAATGCATTATATTTCATGTTGTTCTATAATCACAGTATGTACAAACAAGGGGATTGGTAAATTGAGTTTCAGGCGTATTATAGTTTATCACTATGGGTGTCACTGTTTAAAGAGGGGAGACGGTTGTCTTCACTCACAGCAAGCTCACGCACAGGAGACCCAATGGAAAAGTACTGAAGCCCCAAAATGGGTTTAGGCCATACCATAGGAGAATATGTCTGGACATGTCCAGTCCTGCACACCAGAGGTCATGACGTTTCCCCACATATATGGGTATGAAGATGTGTCTTTGGTTTTCTGTCCCTGTGTGGAGCATGAAAGCACTGGCTGAGAGGGAGAAAGCTCCAGAGCGGGGTTTTCCTTGGTAAGTTCTCTGAAATTGACTTTGACTTTGAATGTATTGTTGAATGAAAGTTTTAATGCGTTTTTTATCACCGACCATTTATGAGGATATTCCTCTAAATTCTCTCTGAAGAATTTAAATGTACAATTTAAATGTCACAACTAGAGCCGGGACTCGATTACAAAAATTAATCTAATTAATTAGAGGCTTTGTAATTAATTAATCGAAATTAATCGCATTTTTAATCAAATATACATATTTGACCTGAGAACAGCGAGAAGCCATTTTCACATGGATGTGACTCCACGTGGTCGACAGTCGAGTACAGTGAGCCAGGGAGCTGGTTATTCTCTCAGACGTGGACTGACTTTTCCTGGCCCTGAAACCAGTCGTCTGGTTGAGTGTGGGTTGGGTCAGGGTGTGGTTCCTTGCACTCGGAGTCGGGCTAACGTCCACGCTAGCTGCTACATGCTAGCTGCTACATGCTAGCTGCTACATGCTAACTGCTACATGCTAGCTGCTACATGCTTTGCATTTAGGTGATACTTTAGGCTTGATGTGCTGCGGTGATATGCAAATTCCTTTTTGCATAATTTGCACACCACCGTGCTCTTGTCGACGCTTCCATCCGTCCGTTTTTTAAAACAAAATGTCCCATCCACGGGGCCGACCAAAGCGGTCTCATCAGCTTGTTCGTTCATGTTTGACTATTGTTCACCGTGGTTTGTTGTTGTTTGAAGTCCCATGCTGAAGTCATGAACGTTAGTTGGTGCTCCAGTATAATCGGTACGCCTGAAACTCATCCAGTGAGAAACGTTCCGCTGTGCAAAAATAAGTGCGATTAAAGTGCGATTAAAATGCGTTTTTTTAACGCGTTAATTTTTGTGTAATTAATTCATCTTAATTAACGCGTTAAAGTCCCGGCCCTAGTCACAACTGAAGTGGGCCAGTTGAAGTTAGTGACGTTGGTGGATCCGAGCCTGGCAGTAAACTTACATAGACTCAATAGCTTCTGTTAGGTCAAGTAGTAGGTCTGAGTAATTGCCGGAATAAATTAACAGGCCTCCCGACTCCAACAAACCCATTGATCGATTTTGGTGATCGACACCTCTTTTGAACCGTTAGAGCCAATAGAATCGAGGGGGGGGGCGGTTCCTAAATCCATCTAAACATTACCATGAGAGGTATGCGCACGCAGTTTGCCCAAACCGAAAGCTATGTGACACTCTATGGAAAACTACCTCTATTGCCATAAATATGATGATGGATTAACCTTCAGCAGCGTTTTTTGATGATACTTATATGTCTTGAATCTGTGGAATCTCAGCTTGATAATCGATATCTTTTTTTGTGCAGATCCGATAAGTAATAAGGGTATTTTACCTTGAGTTCTGTGCGAAGTGCGTTAGCATTTTTTCGCTCAGGGCTAATTCAGAGCCTTTGTTATTACCCTTTTCTTTCGTTTAGCTAAAAACGGTTAATATTGTCTGATAGCTGAGTGTCTTCCCGTTAAGTGGGTATGACACATTCATAGTTTGTTAAATATTAAGAAGCCCTCAGACGCTACTTCTTGCAAAATGTTGCGTTATTTATCCAATTCATGTGCATGTTTCAGTGTCTGACTTGTTTATTTTCTGCAGATTTGACTCGGATAAGGACTGACCCTCCACCGCCCCCGCCAGGCAGCAACCCCCCCCCAAAGCAGTGAACCTAGGGGAAACACTGATTGTTTGTAATAAAGTGAACAATTACGTGAAAAAAGATCAAGATAATACCAAAGGAAGGCCGATACGGGTAGCTGCTCTCAGGAGGGAGTCCAGGAGAAAAGAGAGAAGGAAAGTGGCCTTCGCTCAGAATCTGTGTTACCTTCAAGGACAAGGGGGAAAATGTACAGGTAACAAAACAGAGGACAGGACTTCAACCATCAAAACTAGCAGGGGCTTTCACACACTCCACAAGGTTTAGCCTCGGCTCGAGTCGAGCTCTTCGTAAAGAAGGCGGTCCAGCTCTCTGAGAGCATCGATCAGAACCCTGCAGGCTGCAGCTCCTTTATGTCGCACCACGTCCACCACCTCTCGTGCTCCCTCTCGTGCTCCGTCATTTCGGGATTTGGTTTTGGCTGACTCCATTTCAGATTCAATGATCACTTCAGACTGAAAGAGTTTATCCAGAAGGTCCTTCAGGAGAGGTAGAGACACTCTGTTAATGAACTCTGTCCGAACTGAGAGCAGCCACTCCTCTGCTGGGACTCTGCTCTCTGCTGGGACTCTGTCCTCTGCTGGGACTCTGCTCTCTGCTGGGACTCTGCTCTCTGCTGGGACTCTGCTCTCTGCTGGGACTCTGCTCTCTGCTGGGACTCTGCTCTCTGCTGGGACTCTGCTCTCTGCTGGGACTCTGCTCTCTGCTGGGACATTGCTCTGGGACAATTCCTTCCTTGGATCTGGAAGACAAACAGGTAAAATACTTTTGTTAACCAACAATCACATTAAACAGATCTCTTAAAAAATTAAAGAGGTGGATTTCTGTTCACCGAAAGTTATAATATGTAGCATTTCCTTATAATGTATAAAAACTCCTACACCTCTATTATTTATATTGTGTTGAGTTGTGTACGAACATTATCCCAAATGGTTCGGAGAGACGTGTCATTTTAATCAAGGTAACAGTACGTTCATCACGGTCTCCTGTAATGGCGGCTTATCCACTTAACCACGAGAAGCTGAAGACTACAACTCCCATGATGCCACGCTGTTTCACCACCACACTAGTTTTTACTATGGTTTTAGAATATAACGGGTTGTGTGTTTAATGTCGTAATGATGCGCTGCCATGGAGCCTTAATAGAGAAGGCTATGAGATGGAGCTTTAGAGTTATCAGTCTATCACTGGGTCTGAGCTCAGGTGGAGTCTTTACCTTCCAGTGGCACGAGACGATTCCAGACTTCATTTCCACCTTGGTCCTGGACCTTCAAGAACACTCTCTCTGTGCTCGTCATCAGGGACACTTGAAATGTCGGATGGTAGTTTGGTCCAAACATGGATTTAAATCTTTTACTCTGAAAACCAGAAGCAGAAGTGAAAAGTGTATCCGTTTCTTTCCTGATCGTGGATCCACATGCAGATACATGTGTGTTCATGATCATTGTGTTCCTTAGAGGAGCATCAGTGACTCACCTCGGGCTGAATGAAGAAGCCCTCAGGTTCACAGTGCACACTGTATTTGTGATCAATGTCCAGCTCACAGTCGGAGGAGATTGGGATGTTCACAGCCCGTTTGTGTTTTTTAACAACCTTCAGTAACAGAACAATTTGATCAATTTAAAACAACATATGTTGACAGACCTGCAGTACAGAGAGATAAGAATTACAATCAATTAAGAATAACATCATGAGGACATATTGAGAGTAGATTAATTAAAGTGTATAGGTTAGATATTTTTGGATGAAATTCCAACTCTCCAACATTTTTTTATATATTTATTAGGGTTGTTTACGGAGCCCCTAAAGCAGGGGTGGGGAACCTCCGGCCTCCAGGCCGTATACGGACCGCGAGACCATTTGGTACGGCCCTCGAGGTAATTTATAAACACACGCAAAATAGAAAACAATTCAAGAAATCTAGACCGCAAAATAATCAAACAAGCAAGTGCCTGTTTTTCCTGGCCAAGGTCAGGGTCCTTGAACACAACACGAGCCTAACGTGTCATCACGTGGGATATGTCTCGTCTGACTGTGGCCGTTTCTCAATCGCAAGGATACTGGCTTCCAACCCAATATTTCAAGGATGCTACGTCATCGAGTGCCGCCGAAGGACTGTTCCAATGTCCAGCATACTTGGAATTCCACCGAGGCGGCGTCCTTGGTTTGGGGGTAATTTCTAGGCTGCACATGGGTAGACTTTGCGTCCTTAAAATCCCCACAATGCTTTGCGCACGGACCAATTTCCCCAAATCTGTGGTGGAAAATGTAAGGCGGGGCCTCTCATATGACGCACACCTGCACACTTGCTAGCCTGTTCCACTCTTCGTTTTCCGAATGCCAGGAAGGATTCTTGCCTCGCTGCTGAAGCAAGTGACTCAGAAGCAGAGGTCGCGTTAACCGAATATTTTCCGCCTATGACGAATTTTTTTTAACAATGACGGAAAAATCTGAAAACAGTCCGTCATTTTGACTGATTAGAACAAACTCAGAACAGCACCAAAGCTTCCCCGCAGCGAGGCTCCGGTGTTATGCATGCCCGCCAAAAAGGAAATGATATAGTGTCCAAACCTAACTTTGCCGTACAAATAATTGATATGTCTTTGAGTTTTTGATTTACGCTGTGGCGCGCTCCAGCGAGGTGCAGTGAGCATGCATAATACGGCATAACACCGGCGCTAACAGTTCACCCCCCCCCCCCCCGACGGGTCATAATGGATTTTGACGGAAATGCTACAATCCTGCGAATCCGAAAAAGTCTAGCGCAACCTCTGCTCGGAAGACATGTGCTACCAAGCAAGCATCCTCGCGATTGAGAAACGGCCAGGGTGTAGTGCTGACGGAGAGCACCAGAACGCCGCTCAGGGCCGGGACTTCACAAAATGCAGTACCCATAATAAGGATATAAGCATATAAGGAGCCGTACACATGCCGCAGTTTTTGCGTGGCTGTGTCTTAGTTGAAAGCCCAGTGGCGATCTGTTCATCTGTCATACTGATCATACAAGGCAAGGCAAGTTTATTTATATAACACTTTTCTGTACGCGACGATTCAAAGTGCTTTACAAAACAAATTAAAAGACTGTCAATAACTTTGTTGTTATTAGCATCTGGTTAGCTAGCTATGCTAACGAATATAAGAAGCTTTTTCTACAACCAGTTAAGGCACATCTTTATATGATCATTATATAAAAATAAGAGAATAAAGGAAAAACTGGTATAAAATACTATATGACAGTAAAAAAAAGTTATTATTAATAAACAAGAATACAGATTGAAAGGGGAGTCATTTGTAAAATATCCATAAAGAAAAATAAATCTGCTTACAGTTCTGTTTCATATGGGTGTTGAGAGATGTATCCATAGATCTCCTAATGTTGCTCTCAAAGTGCACCAGATTGATGCTTTTAACTTCAATATTTAAAAAATAATCTTCCCGGGGGAGCATGCCCCCGGACCCCCTAGAGGAGGTGAGGTCCCCCCCCCCCCACATTAAATCATGCTCACATGGATATGCCAACTAAATACATTTGCACACATCTTGTGTCCATATCTTTCTGTTTTGGTGGTCATGCCAACAACCGTGCACGTGCATGCCATGCGCGAGTCATGGTGAGATATCTGGATTAAGAGGTTGCTTTTTCTTTGCACAGAATGAAAGAAAGGCGAAATTAATGGGCTGTGATTTTAGTTTATTTAAGCAGACGTTGAGTTCATTATTTGTACGGCCATCTGAAGATGTTGTAAAAATTGAAATGGCCCTTGAGAGGAAAAATGTTCCCCACCCCTGCCCTAAAGGGTCATGAAAAAAATAAAGAATGTTACCGGTTCGCCAAGTAGGAGAGATGTGCCTTTTACGCACCACCTTCACTGTGTTTACCTTCATTAGAACAGCTGAATAGAGATCGACGCGCTACGTTTTAACCACACACACTCTACACACACACACACACACACTATACACACATCGAACTGCCCGATTATTACGCCATGTTATTAGTTTTATGAAGGAGATGTCCGGTCGCCAGGGCGTGGTGGTGTGTGTTGTGTGTGTGTGTGTGTGTTGGTGTGTGTGTGTGTGTGTGTGTGTGTGTGTGTGTGTGGTGTGTGTGTGTGTGTGTGTGTGTGTGTGTGTGTGTGTGTGTGTGTGTGTGTGTGTGTGTGTGTGTGTGGTGTGTGTGTGTGTGACAATGGCATTTGTTTTCAGAAGATATTATGAAAGTTTGTTTTGTTCCGGTGCACTCCGATGGACTGAGCACTACATCGAGATTAAGATTAAACAAACTTCTTCACTTGGGAACACACACATATACCTATGGAGTTGGCCAGATGTGTGTGCTGAGCAGAGCAGAGCAGCACACACGCACGCACGCACGCAGACACACACACACACACACACACACACACACACACACAATGTGCCTTAGTGACCGGACATCTCCTTCATAAACGGTAATAGGG